>NC_134535.1:165548659-165848659 GCF_050624435.1 Tenrec ecaudatus | reverse complement strand
GGGTATATTGTTTCTTCTGTGGCTGTTTACATCTTCTAACTATTAAAAATAATATTACTTAGAATATTCAAGCACAAGACTTTGTGTATGTACCTATTTTCATTTGTCTCAGGTATATGGCCAAAAAGAGTTTTGCTGGATCATATAGATATGAGAGTTTATATTTTGTTATATACTATCAGCCTTCCACATCTGGCTCAGATAAAGTAAATGGCACACAGTTTAATTTCTAGCCTGAAGCAAGCAAATCATAGAGCATCATGTCCTCAAGACATTATACAGCAGGCACATAATCATCTCTGAGGAACAACAGCTGAGGTGAACCTTGCAACTCGCCCCGTTTACTGTCTTAAGAAAGTTCAAGGCTATGTAGCACAGGAAATGTACAGCTAGTGGGCTACCTGAAGTGAGAAGGAGGTGGAGTTGCTGTCCACAGAGACTGAGGCAGTGAGAGTTCTTAAGACAGAGCACTGACGGGGAAGAGAAGCCCCTCTGCCACAAAGCAGGGATCCCCAGAAGATCCCCTTGGATGCTTTCACCACCCTCCGGACTAGCAAACACTCCTGATTCACAAACGGTAACAGTGGGGTCCTTGTTTGCCTGATAACCTAAAGGAAGCAGTTCAAACCCATCAGCTTCTTCTCAGTGCAGGAGAAAAAAATATAAGGCTGTCTGCTCCCGAAAACATTCACAGCACCAGAAAGCCCAAGGATCAGTTCTTCCGGGTCCTACCGGGGTGGAATGAGTGGGGATCATGTCAATGGCAGTGGGTCGTGGTTGACACATGATGGTTATGCCTCTTCATGTAATAATCCATTGTTGACTGAGTAAGACTCTCTACGTAAAAGCAAGAGAGTCAAAGGACCCAACTATTACTAAGTAAATGAGCTGCATCCCAGAATAGAACTACAAAATATTTTAGAGAATATAAAAATATATAGAACTGAGCAATTTTAACACATACAATCTAGATTCCAGGTGAAAAAAAAACCAAAACGAACAAAAAAATTCACCAAGTATTTAGAGGAGCAGGAAACCCATAAAGAGAAGCAAAAGAAATGAAACACACAAACCAGCAAACAAACATCCAAAATTAAACACAGATGCTAAAACTAGCAGGCAAGGCCATTAAAATGGTATTTTGGGCCATAAATTTTTAACACAGTTTGTATAATGCAAAGATAATGGTAATAGGTTGCCCACAGATTATCACAGTTCTAAATAAAAGCTCATCAGTAAGACATAGGGGGGAAAATCCTAGAGTTAAGCATTTGCTATTTTTAAATGACATAGAGTTTATTCTTTCCTTTATTCTAATGAAACCTTAGATTATTGATGTCAGACCTTCTGCTTTTTAATGTATGCATTTAATACCATAATTTCTCTGAGGCACTGATTCTGCTACATCTCACATGTATTGACTGTGTAGTTCCATAATTTCATATCAATGTGAAGACATAGAAGTGTAGGGGTGGAGTCTTGCCTATCCATCAGGTCACTGCCTGATGGTGCCTCCTGGTGGGTGTAACCTTCTCATCAGGGGGCCCTCCAAACCTCCCCCCTCTCTCTGCTTTCACCTTCTGGCTGGTGAGCCAAGCTGGGACCTGCCAGAGCCCTAGAGATGTGTCCACTACCACTGGGTCCAGGGGACTTGGCACCCACCAGCCTGGGATCTCCCTGCATTCTGCATCATTGCATGTGGCTGCGTGAGTCTGAAGAGGGATTTATGGACTCGATCAGATTGATGGACTTGAGTTGGACTGGGCTGGGATGTTTTCCTGATATCCAATTAATTGCTTCTTGATATAAAGCTTTTTCTTACACATATATGTGCAGTGCCATACAATTACATGGTGGCTGATGTTGGTGATGTGCTTTGCATGGACAGGTGACAGCTTTCAGTGTCTCACAAAAATCAGCTGCTCCACTTTCAATGTCTGTGTGAAGGCACTGCACATACAAATCGGCAGTGTCTCAAACTTCCAGGCTGCCTTGGGACTTGTAAGGAAAGGACAGGTAGACACCTGGCCATGAACTATTCTATGGGGCTTTCTTTTCATCTGTTATCAAGGTGGACACAAGAGATGCAACATGTTGGCCATGTCAACGCCACGGTTAACATTTATAGAAAACATACATGGAGGGGAGCCAGTACCCAGGGCTCGAGTAGAATGACAATGTTTCGAAAATGATAATGGCAACAGATGTATAAATGTGCTTGACACAATGGATGGATGGTGAGGAGAGCTGTATGAGCCCCCAATAAAATGATTTTAAAAAACAAAAGTAATATGAACGTCAAAAACAAACAATGAACAATAGCAACAGATTCTCAAAGGGAAAAACACCTTTCTCCAAATTACCCATGCGATTCTGACATTTTTAAGTCGACATGCTGAGTGTGAAGTCAGCCGCTGCCTTCTTACACCACTGTTTCTGGCCGTCACCACGCTCCTGTTCCACTTTGGAGCCACCCTCGGCCTTGCCTGGCCACAGCTGCAGCAATAAGACCCCCGCAGTGTCTCCTGACCCTCTCTGCCCTACCCCTCGTAGCCTCTGCGGCTGCTTCTGCATGCTACCCCGACCTTTGAGCTTCCTCTGCTGCCAGGCGAGCATGTTTCCCTGCACGGGAGAAGACGTTCAACTCCTTCTTGTGTGCCTCCTGCCCCATATAAGCACGTGCTTCGACTCTTAACTCTGCCAGCAAGCATTCTGCTCAGATGCATCTGTCTGAGCCCTGCTGTACAAAGACCCCTGCCTAGTGTCCTTCCAGGCGACCACCGCACGGGGCACACTCCCTGCATCAGCAGTTGGTACACAGTGCTTTTTAGCTCGGTGGTCAAGACTCCTGTTCACGATGCCCAGTGTTTCCTCTGTTGGTCGGGCAGACCCACTACTTCAGTCTCTTGCGGTCTTCAGTATTCACTGTTTCTTCTGGGACTATAAGGGTCTCAGAGCCTGGGCCCTAAGCCCTCCTTGCAAGGACATGATATGTTCCAGACACTTCTTGAAGTTAGTAACGTACACCTTAACCTCTGTCGGATTACCCCTTATGTCACAAAACACCTTGTCAGTTTTAAGGCATAGGCTACCCTCTAGGGCTATGAACTGACCCATCCCCTTGGTTAGTCACTCAATCCCCTTCATAATCTCTCAGTTTGCATAGTACCTGTCATTCATTGTGTGGACATTATAAGACCATGTCTCGAAAGGTCGTGTAAAGGTTCTTCACTGCACCACAAATGTGAAAGGTGAGCAATAGTTCATGTGGGGCTCTTCGGGCTATAAAGCAATCAACCGCAGTACATGAAAGCAAGACTTCCCATTCACGTGGTCCAGCAATGTGGATGTGCTTCTCTACTGGGAGGTTAAAATCCGTGCAAACAGACACACTTACCGCAGTGAGCTTCATCCGACCTGTCGGAGCAGTCTGCTTTATAGTCGCAGACAAGGTGCGATGCAAGACACTTTTTGTTGTCACACAAAAAGTCCGTGGCTTCCGGGCAAACCTCAGACGTCTCCCCCACTGGGGAAAAAACAACAACAACCGTCTATTGTCAATATTTTCTTTAAAGTTGAATGTTTCTTATAGGTTCTACACTATTAAACACATGAATTTTTAAACACTCGTCATGACTTAGAGAAGTCTTTGCTTAGAGATAAATCACAAAGAACATTGAGGGAATATGCATCCACTTCTTTACCCGCACCCCAGTCCCCACCCCCACTGCTGCAGCTCCTATGAGTGTCATCCCTTGGAATAGTGTGGCACGTTTGTTACAGTGAATACATCAATAGCAGTATCTAAGGATTCTTTCCAGCCCATAGCATACATTACCCTACTGTTATTGAGCTAGTTCTGACTCATAGCGACCCTATCTAGTTCTGAGACTGCACATCTGTCCAGGGGCAGCCAGCCTGGAGGCTGATGAAGCTGAACAGCTCCCCTCGTGCTTAGCATCCTAGTGCCTAACCCCCAGGACCCCCTGCACCCTAGGGTTCAACAGAGTTTGTGTTTATAACAGAGAATCACAAGACATGAGCAGAGTCGAATTAGTGTCTTAATTGCAAAGGCACTATGTCATGCCTCCACCATCCGGGTACCCTACAAAAGATTTCACGACCCTTAAAAGATTTTTGCTCTACCTTTGTATCCCTCTCCCCTCTCCCTGGGCGCCTGACACCAACTGCTCTCATTACTATCGCTATACTTTTGATGGGGAGCTAGACATCAGGGAGACAACTTAATCCCCCAGCCACTCTAAGGCAAAAACAAAGCTATAGAGATTCACAGCCTTAGAAACACAATGGAGCAGTCCTTCTCTGTCTTACAGGGTTGTCTCAAGCTGGAATGGACTTGATGCGAATGGGTTTAACTAGAGGGGCAGGAGAGTTCTGCCTTTTCCAGAGTGACCTATATGTGGAAGCGGACACAGTGTGGTAGTTATATAATCTGCTGTCAATTTGAGAGGATGAAGAGTGAAGGGGTGGAGTTTAGCCTGATGAGCTCATTCAGAGGCGCCAAGGAGATACATAGCTCCTTGGAGGCAGGACACATGCTGACTCCCTGAGAGACTCTCTACTAATAAGACACATAGGGCTATGCTGATGGCAGTGAGAGCCCTGGACTTGGAGGAACCATGTAGAGACCCACGCCCGTGTTGAGATGCTTCCACCACCACTGGATTCACAAGACTTTCCACCCACTGGCCTATGATCTTCCTGCATTCGGCATCATTGCATATGGGTCATGAGTCTGAAGAGGATTTTATAGATTGCTATCAGACCTATGGGGTAATATCAGACTGATGGACTTGATCTGGACGGGGCTGGGATGTTTTCTTAATATACAATTGGTCTTGCATATAAAGCTCTTTCTTACACACATATGCATGTTTATGAATTTGTTTCTCTAGTCTACCCGGACTAACACACACGGGGAAACCTGTGAGGGTAGAGCTCAATGGAACTTCCTGACTTTTCAGGATCTAGAAAGCTTTCCACACTTGACAGGGTGTTACCTCACCACTTTCTGATTACTTGTTGTAGTGAAAAATACAAGGACAACTGAATATTGAGAAAACATCCCAGCCCAGTCCAGATCAAGTTCATCAATCTGATATTACCCCCTAGGTCTGATACCAATTGTGTTAGTCTGGATACATTATAAAAACAAATCCACAGAAACTCATATGTATAAGAGAGAGTTTTATATAAAAGGTAAGTACATATCAAGAAAACATCCCAACCCAGTGCTGCTCAAGTCTACAAGTCCAACATTAACCCATATGTCTGCCACCGGTCCACAAAGTCCTCCTCCATCTCACAAAAGACAAGCAATGATGCTGACTGCAGGAGGAAAGCTGAATCAGTGAGCGTGTGAGCATCTCAGCCCTGGCAGTCGGCATCATTGTTTTCCTTCTCTCACTGTTTTGCCACCTTACATCAATTCTAGCTTTCACAGGTTTTACTGGTTGGTTTCTTACATCTAGGGATATGAAGATGCTTCTGTTATTTGGGGGCAGGCGTGTAACTTCATAATTTCTTTCCTTGTGCTATTTTATTGAGTTTGGGGTGAAAGTTTACCCAGAGAGTTAGGTTTCCGTTTGGCCTTTTCATAACCAAATGGCTCAGTGACATTTATCACAATGTGTCTACGGATGGATCTTGGCTGAAGCAGATAATGCCAGGTGATGTCTCCCTGTGTTTTATTGGCTAAGAAAGTATATTCAACTGTGCAGCCAGTCATTTCGACTCTGGGTTGCTAACAGGAAGGCGTCATCTTGCTCTGATGGCTTTGTGGAACATTCCAGACCTCAAAAACCAAACCAACCTCATGGTCATGGGGTCAATGCGGGCTCAGAGTGAACCCCTGTGGTTTGGTTTCGGAGACGGTAGCTCTAAATGGAAGTAGAATGCCCAGCCAGCCTTTCTCCCGCAGTGGTCTGTAAAGGCCCGCCATGTGGATCGCAGGCAGCCCGCCGCATCATCACTCTACCACCAGGGCTCAGACCTCGGCAAAACTTAACAGCTTTCTCTCACAGCCCATGGCCTGCCTTCCCTCCCCATTTTCCAACTGTGTGACCTTCAACCTCTCAAGAGCATATGCACCTCCTTAAATGATGGGCCTACATCTTCCTCAGCTTGCCTCCCATTCCTGTAGTCTCCATTTGGGATATTGCTCTCAGTGGGAGTGAGCGGATGTTCCAGCTTCTTCTGAGCTATGCATGGCTCCTCTCACCGTCTCCTGGCCTCATTCGAACTCTCCAGCACCTCACCTGCCACCTGGAATTCTGACCCTACTGCTGCATGTTCAGGGATTAGTTGCTGGGGAGTAAATGAGGGCATCCACTGACTTCATCGTCTTGGGCCATTCCCTCAGGTCACTTACTTTCATCGCCGAGTGACTTTCCATTGAGCAAATGCATAACTGTTCGTTTACCAATTCACCTATGGAAGGATCTATAGATACCTGTGGGCAGGTTTTGTGTGGCCACACATTTTTGACTTTTCAGTTTAATAGGTGAAGTCTTTTCTTGGCTTTGTAAGGAAAGCCAGGCTGACTTCCAAGGTGCCTATATGAGTTGCGTTCCTCATTGGTGGTATGTTCAAAGTCGACTTATACACGACACTTGCTCTCTTGGTACCACTTCTGATTGTTTAGCAAGTTGTATGGCTTTTACCGACTTGGTATCTTTTCTGTCTGTGCCTGCTTAGAATCTTGTAAAAGCTGGTTATTGGGACTGGACAGTGAGGGTTCACAAGCTCATGGAGCAGTCAATGAAAAGATACTGACGCTTCCAAACTTCTAATCAAAGCCTTCAAGACCATTTGGTTTGGGTCACCCATTCCTTTTCCAGTTTCTTTTTCTCATAGTATTTTCCATTCAAGTATGTCTTTGAACTGAAGTTTTCTTAAACATGAGATCTGCTGTTTAGTTCTCCAAGTAGTCACATGTGTGGTCCAGGAATGACCTTCCCTTCGTGTCCCCTTGTGCGAAGGCTGCTCTATCTTGGGGCTCAAGGAAGCAACTGCTATCTCTATCTGTTTATCTTTTTCTTTATCATTATAGACCGGGGCTAACACCCATGTTTCATGACTCCCCAACCCACCAGACCAAACCAAATTCATTGTCATAGAAATGAATCTGAGAAACAGCTGCCATATAAGATGGAGTAGAACTGTCCCAGAGGGTTTCTATGAAACAGAAACAGATTTCTGGATCTTTCTCAAATGGAGCATCGGGTTGGTTTGAATTGACTTTTTGGGGGGGCACCTGTCATTCACCCAGGGAACCTCTGGATTCTATTAAAATGCTTGCTAACTGTCGGTGTCTCTAGATCCAAGCTCCTCATTGCATTCTTCTAGACTGACTACGACATTGGCCAGGCCTCACTCAATGTCGGTGGCTATAGCTGAAGGTTTCGTGATGTTACATAAAAAGGACATAGAAAAGCGAGGAAGAGATTTCAAAACAATCAGTCATTTTAGAATCGTTTTCAGTGAAGTGAAGGTGGATTTTACAGATCCCAAGCACACCAATTTAAAATCTGAAAACAACTTTATCGATATCCACAAATTAAGTAAAACCCACCAACGTTTTTTGATTCCTTAGGTTCAGAAATGGCACGCTGGGTTCAGGTGTCATTTAAGTAAGCATCATTTCCTAATGAATGCAAAAAGTAAATGCCATGGACTTGGCTAAGAGTACATCCCCACTGTTTCGGGATCATTTCCAAAAATACAATAACTCAACACTGGATGATTTCAGATATATTTTTACTAAGGAGCTTTAGTCTAAGAACAAAAGATAAATGCAAGGCATCTAAGACAATAGCAAAAGTTTGACCTATGGGATTCAAAGGTGAAGTAAGGGTCATGTTCATTGTGTTGTTTAAAAATTTTATCAAGAAATCTTAATTAGCACTGCTGAGAATTTAGTTAACTCAGAGCAACGTGTGGACATTATTTAATAAACAGTTCTATACATTTGAGATTATTTTATTTTCTATACCATGGATATAAAGCCATATAATTGCTCCATGGGGAAAATGTATTTTGCCTTGGTTCTAAATAATTGGTTCTTTATTTCTTTTAAATAGCCTGCTTCTCTAAGGGAAGTTTGTTTTATTCAAAAATATAGAATAAAAAGACATGAAGAGAAATCAAATCAGTATTTCATTTGCAATAAATGTTGATTATAACTTCCTTGATAAACTAGCTGAATTAAAGAACAGGTACAAAAAATAGCCTCTAATTCAAAAAGAAGTAGATTTGCTTTAAGACATGAATGTAGTCAGACCATCTTTATAAAAACATCATGAGCACTATATTGGTTTAGGGGATGATTTTATACGTGGGTAGCCATTTTTCTGTCTATTCAATTTTTAAAATTGTAAAAACTGTATCTATTAGCCTATTAATATGAAATGGGAGCATCTAACATAATCTTTGCCTGTTGTTATAAGACTGGAAAGACCATTGGTGCTTGTAACAGAGTTTAATGTATTCTGAGTAGCAGATTATAGAACATGAAAAATCTAGATCACATATTGATTTGTCTAATAAAAATCGACGTTTTCACTAATGTAAGATACTTAGAATAAGCAATGCATGTTGTTTGTGGTTGGGTGATACGAAGTCAGTGGCAATTCTAGGCACAACAGAATGAAACACCGCCCAACTCTGAGCCATTGTCACAATGGTTCTTAAGCTTGAGCCCATTCATTGTAGCAGCCACTCTGTCAGTTCATCTCATTGACGGCCTTCCTCTTTCTTCACTGCCCTTTCATTTTACCAGAGGAACCCTGGGGGGGGGGGGGTAGTGGTTACACGTTGGCCTGGGAGCCTCAAGGTCTGCAGTTTAAAACCACCAGCAGCATCACAGGGGAAGGAATGGGCTTTCTACTCCCATAAGCAGTTTAAGTCTCACAAACCCACAGGAGGTCATTATGTGTCAATTTTGACATGATGGCAGTGAGTTTGGGTTTTGTTGTTGTTGTTGTCACTTAACCAAGCATGATGTCTTTCTCCAAGGACTTCTCTCTCCTGTCAACATGTCCAAAGTATGTGAGACAAAGTCTAGCCATCTTGCCTCTAAGTAACTTTTTGGCCACTCTTCCACATCAATCCTTCTTCATTTTTCTTTATTCAATGTCCAATTTTCACATGCAAAAGGGCAATTAAAAATACCATGGCTTAGATACAGTCAGGCGCTCCTCAGCCTTCATAGTCTCATCCTTGCTTTACTGTACTCTAAAGCGGTCTTGTACAACAGATTACCCAATGGACTCTGTCCTTTGATCTTTGACTACTGCTTCCATGAGTGTTTGTCAGGGGAATCCGGCCCCAGTACATTATCACGGGTCTGGTAGGTGCAATTGTACAGCGATAATAAGTAAAGATTAAAGTCACAGAGAGCATGAGAGATAGAGGAGAGATTGAAATAATGGAGTCAGGCACGATTCACGGCAGCATGCTCTCCTCAGCCCCACTTGGTCTTCCGCGTGGAGAGAGGGGGAGGGGAAGGAGGACAAGGGGGAAGGGAACAGGGGAGAGAGGACAGGAGATGAGAGGGGGAACCAAGGACAGGCCAAGAGGGGAGCCCAAGAGAGAGTTTTTGATTGCTAACTCAGGTCTATATATTTTTGGTGGGAGGACAAGCCCATGAATTACAGGTAAAGACATACGTCACAGGAAGGGGTTGCACTATAGGTTATGCAGCAATGAGAGGGGGACAATCTAGGGATATACATGCAATATTAAGAGGAGGGATTGGGGGTACACATGTGACAAGATGGGCGGATCCTAGATTCAGGGTGGCAGCCTAACTTTGGATGTCACTGAGCTGGTTTGACCTGTTCCCTGGATCTCCATAGAAACCATTATCAGTAGGATGTGAACCCCACCTACAGGAACCAAGCTAATGGTAGCAAGCCTTTAGGGAGAAGTAGCCCATTGTCCTTAACAGCAGGGAGCAGGCTTACCTGTGGTGGGACTAGACAGCAGTCTGGCAGCTGACTTAAGGGAAGTAACTTTACCATTAGCTACAAGCGCTGTCCTAAGTCTAAAATATTTGGGGGAGATGACTTGGGAGAAATCTTTTTGTAGTGATTGTGGATCCAAGCAAAAATAAATTCTTGGCACCCTCAACCTTTTTTCAGTGTCTCATGTTATCTATTAGTCCATTTGTGAGGATTTGGGTCTTCAGTACATTGAGTTATAATCCATACTGAAGGCTGCATTATTTGATCTTCTACAGTAAGAATTTCAAGTCCTCCTCTAGTGCTTCATAAGCCTGTTAACACATTTCAATTGGTATTTCATCAATTCCTGGAGCATCGTTTATGTCTAGTGCTTTCAGTTCCGCTAGAAGTCCTCCTTCAACCCCATTGGCTTTGGTTCATATGTCACTTGAAATCGTTGAAGGTCAAATATGTCACTCGGTTCTTTTTGGTGCAGTACCTCTGTGTATTTATCTTCCCTCGATTCGTCGTGAATCATTCAATATTTTGCCCATGGAATCTTTCAATCTTGCAACTTGAGACATAAAGATCAATCGTGAGTAGTTGTTTCCTGGTACGGAGGGATGGGCAGAGTGGGAGTCATTATAAGTAACCATTCCGTTTCTGTTCATTTGGTTTTACACAAGGTTAACTGTGAGCTGTCAGTTAGGTGCCTTTTCGTTTACACCAGGCTGCTAATCTCAAGGCTGGTATTTGGCACTGAAGAAGAAAGGTCTGCCCATCTTCTCTCATAAAGACTCCTCAAACTAAATGTCAACGAGTCCATTCTCAGTCATTGCAACCCTGTAAGACAGACAGAATAGAGCTGTCCTTACAGGTTTCTAAGACTAACCCCTTAATGGATAGACAGCCTCATTCTTTTCATGAGGAATAGCTGGTGGTTTCGAGCTGCCGACTTAGCAGTTCAACTCTTCCTCAGTGTCAGCAAGCAAGGCTATATGATGGGCACTTACATAAGACAGACACCTAAAATAAAATTATTTGGTTATGATATATCTCAGTTGATTAAGGTTCTTTAGGGCAATTGTTTCTATCAATAATTTCCTTTCCAAATTGAATTCACTCATTTCAACAATGACCTTTAATAACCTGTGAGAAGGAGTGTCATTGTTCCTAACACCTACTTGCTTTCTTAAATGATGTATATTACCTGATTCCCTATCGGTATTTTGATTCACATTTATTTTATTATTCTATTTATTTTATTTTACTTTTTGATGTCCTCCTCTATAACTAATTTTATATAAATGAACAAATCTCCATAATTTATTATTTTATCTATCATCAGTTCATTTAGTTTGGTCCAATTACTTTCTCTTGACATAGCTAATTATTAAAGTAAGATTTTTAATTTGAAATTTTTTATTAGATTTTTCATTTACGGTCAGAGCCTCTTATTGTTAACATGTTAAATAGGATAAGGGTCCTATTAACAGATTTACATAATTTTCACAAATTCCTCAACTTAGAGTTCAGTACTTGATTGTGAGGTCGGGTTCAATCACACTCTAATATGAACCCAAATCACCTGGTTTTAAATACTGTGTTCACTTCCCCATTCCCCTTAAAGCATCGGTTCAGAAGCACGTGTTGTCATTGAGAAGTATCGTCAGACAAAGCAAAAGAAGCAAATGTTGCCGTATATAATAAAAGTACCAGTGATCTGGTATAAACCCCGATGGAGGCAAATGATGATCGAGATCTCGCAAATCTAGGGAAGAGCGCAACAGGATTTGGGGACCTTTGAGTGGTGGTAAAGTTGGTGAGGACATAAGACAACATATGTGAGCCCATGAGCCAGGAATTTCTTGCCAGATGTATTACTGGTCTTCCCCGTTAACATCCACGGCTGATCTTATAAAAAAAATTTCCAAGTCCTCCGTGTTTGCACCCAAAAGTCTATTCTGATGTTGGATTAACTAAAAGGAAATAAATTAATTTTAGGAAAGAAAGAAATCAGCGGCTACATAAACGGAAGTAGTGTGGTATCGCTGCGAATGGATGTAGTCGAGTCAATTAGACTTGCAGTGACCTCATTTATTACAGAGGGGAGCTGCTCCATAGGGGTTTCTTGCCTGTACTGGCAGGGAAAGTGGGCAGCCAACCGCACCTTGTCTTGGTGGTACTGCTGGATGCATCTGAATCACCAAGATGGAGATAAGTACCAACAGTTTGCTACAACTAGAGGGAGTTCTGGTGGCCCAGTGGTTCAGCGTTGGGCTGAGATCCCCAAAGTACGTTGTGTCAAACCACCAGCTGCTTCTCCAGAGAAAGTCCTGACTTCCTTCTCCCTTCACCAGAAATGGTCACACTGCCCACCGTGTTTGTTGTTGTTTCATTGACTATGCAAAGGCATGTGCCTGTGTGCACCCTAAGAAACTCTGGATACCCTGGAGAGTAAGGGAAATTCCAGATGATCCATTGTGCTCATGAGGAATTGGTACAAGGATCAAGAGGCAGTGTGTGAGGAGAACAAGGGAATACAGTAGGGTTTACAGTAAAGAAACAATGGGCCAGGCTTGTAACCTCTCACTATACGTATCCAATCTGCATGCTGTGCAAACAATCGGAGAAGCTGGGCTATTTGCAGAAGAATGCGGCAGCAGGATGGGAGGAAGTCTTACTATGACGTGCCGATGACACAACCTTCCTTGCTGAAAGAGGAGGATTTGGAGCACTCGCTGTTGAAGATCCAGGATTGCAGCCTTACGTGTAGGTTGCAACTCAATGTAGAAATGGCCACCACCCTCTCACGGCACCAGTAGGTAACATGATAATCAAAGGGAACATGATAGAACTTGTCAAGGATTGTTTTCTTGCTTGGATCTGCAGTCAGTGCTCATGGAAGCAGCACTCCAGAGATCAAAGGCACTGCAGTGGGTAAATCTGCTGCCCAAGACCTCTTGGCGTGTTGAAGAAGAGAAAGGTTAAGCTATTGCTTTTTATTAGTCATTTGTTTATTCAGGGCAAAAGCCATTTTTAAGTGCCCTGATTTTCTCCCTGTCACAATATCTGAGCCCCAGCTCTGGAGCTGGGGCAGGGAAAACAGCCTTCTTTTCCCTGAGTGACACTGCTGCCTTCGTGCCTTTGCGTCTGACTCATTTTCCTCAGCACAAGGGTATCAAGGTTTATCCATGTGGTAGCCTGAACCGGAACTTCCTTCTGCCATATTTTTATTAGCATTTCCTTATAGCTAATGATTTGATGGAATTCCAGGGATCGGTCGAAGGCTCAGGGGAATGTTTCAGAGAGCTGAAGAAGCATAACAGCACTCACACATCTATGAGAGGCTACTTCGAAGACCGCGACCTGGCCAACCAACTGGGAGAGCTCCATCTTTCTGCCCATTTCAAGGAAATGAGACCCAACAGGATGCTTAAAACATAGAATGATATTGTTGATATCACACACGAGTAATAGTTACTGTAGGTCATCCAACAAAGGTTGCAACAGTACATTGACAGGGAGCTGCCAGAAGTCCAGGCGGGATTCAGAAGAGGACTCAGAACAAAGGATGTCATTGTGGGTACCACAGGCTCTGGCCGCCAAGCCAAGACTACCAGAAAGATGTTTCCTTGTGTTTCCTTGACCAGGCAAAGCCATGTAGCTGTGTGGACTATAATACACTGTGGAATAAATATAATACGCCGGAGAATAATGAAAACTCCAGATGATTTCGTTGTGCTCAAGAGGATTTTGTAAAAGGTGAACAGGCAGTTGGACGAACAGAACAGAGAATATCCACGGTTTAAAATCATAAAAGGTGTGTGTCAGGGTTGTATTTCCTCGCCACATTGGTTCAGTCTGTACACTGAGCAAATCATCAGAGAAGCTGGAGTATGTGAAGAAGAATGTGGCATCAGGACTGGAGGAAGGCTTGTTAACAACCAGTGGTTTGCAGTTGACACAATGAAGCACTTGATGATGAAGATCAAGGATTGTCACCTTCAGTGTGGATTACTAAGTGTAAGGAAGACCAAAATCCTCACAACTCAACCGATAGTTGACACCATGAGAAATGGAGAAAAGGTTGAAGTTGCAAGGATTTTGTCTTGCTTGGATCCACAATCAATGCTCATGGAAGCAGCAGTCAGGAGACCCAAAGACACATTGCATTCGGTAACTGTTGCACAAGACATCGTCAAAGTATTGAGGAGCAAAGATGTATCTTTGAAGACTAAGGTGCACATGACCCAACCCATGGGATTCTCCAGTGCATCCTGTGCATGTGAAAGTTGGACATTGAATAAAGAAGACTGTAGAAGAATAGACGCATGTGAATTGTGGTGCTGGAGAAGAATATTGAAAGTACCAGGAATTCCTAAAAGGACAAGCAGGTCTGTATTGGAAGAAGTAAGGCTAGAGTGTTCCTAAGAGGCACGGATGGCCAGATGTCCCCTTACATATTGGGACATATAATCAGTAGAGACCAGTGTGTGGAGAGACATCATGTCTGGTAAAGCGGAAGGGTGGTGACCAAGAGGAAGGCCCTAGATGAGATGGATGGACACAGTCACTCTATCAATGGACTCGGGCGTAAGAACAATTGTGAGGATGGTGCAGGACCGCACAGTGTTTTGTTCTGTTGTGCGCATGGTCGTTATGGGTTGCAGTCCACTTGACAACACATAACCACAACCACAACAACAACAGCAACGATGATGTCAAGCCTTTCTTCCTGTGCTATTGGTCATCTTTTTAATCTTTTTGGACAAATCAACAATTTCAGTCATTTAGCTAATTTTATAAACAAGGCTGTTTTTTTATCGGAAATTCAGTTGTTTTTCTTTCATGTTCCATTTGTTTTATTTTTGTTTTATAATACCAATTGCATCTGGTCCTAACAGCAGCCTCAATTCATGCTGGATTGTGCACGAGCCTTGAGACATCAGTGGTACTACAAACTTCAAATATTAATTTGCTGCTTGGAGTTCCCATTCTCCCATCATTGCTGTTCTACTGTGAAGTGGACCAAGTGCAGGATTTTTGTTCCATGCTTGTAGTTTCCTTTCATGGCTGGTTTTATTTTTCTTCCACGTTTCTGTTTAGACAGCACATTTCTTTGAAACTTCCCTGGATACAGGCTCTTTCCTTAATCATGAAAAGAATAAGGATTTGTGGAGAGGATTTCAGTTCTAGCTTTCTTATTTTCATTTCTTTTAAAACCCAGATTCCTTTACAATATTCTACTTTGGGGTTCCAAAATCCCTTAGAGCAGTGGTCCTCAACCATCTTCATGCCGCAACCCTTTAAAACAATTTTTACTGTGGTGGTGACCCCCCAACCATAAAATTATTTTTGTTGCTACTTCCTAACTGTAATTTTCTACTATTATGAATGGGGTAACTCCTGTAAAAGGGTCATTCGACCCCCAAAGGGGTCACGACCCACACGTTGAGAATGGCTGCCTTGGAACATCAAAACATTAGCTTCTTCCTATGATCCATGCTTTGATTGTTTGGCTATAAGTCTAATAATTTTCTTCTTTGAATTTCAACATGTCAAAATGAATTATTTAATGTTTTCCTAAAATATTTTAATGTCTTTTTAATAAAAAAAGACACATTAAATGATATAATTTTTTTTCTAAATGATAAAATTTTAAAATATTCTTTAGGAAATATATTCATTAAACATAAATTGATATTTTAAAAACAATAAAATGTTGCATCCCAAACTCTAAGAATACTTCAAAGAAATTGCCATAAAATAAATTTTCCTCATTATACCCAATTATTTAGTATCAACTTTATGCTAATGATATATGTCTAAGATTAAATAAATATGGGCCCCAAACACCCTAGAAATTGGCATATATCAATTTTTTCTCAAAGTCACTAAAAAGTGAACATAGGTGATCATCTGAGTAACATTCATTAAGATTAGAAATATTATGATGTATTTAGAGAGGCTGGAAGAGAATACTTTTCCACAAATATTCTTTTCTTTTACTCATTTTTCCTTTTAATTATTTATCTAATTATTTATTGAATTATTTTTCTCAGTCTACTTGTGGATTAATTAATTTAGGGTACTTTTTAATGGTATGTATGTTTGAAAATTTCAAGGGAAAGTTTTATCTTCAGCTAGAGATTATAGTGTAGAACAATAACTAATGATTCCTAACAAACAGGAAAATATGTGTGGATTAAACTAATTATTTGAACTTATATTCCTAAAAAAGCTCTATAACCTTAAGAAAATTATTTAATCTTGGTCATCCAAGAAAGACACAATAGCCACTTTTTCCACATACTTGCGCATTTACCTTTCATAATACTATCAATATAAAATATTTCATTGATTCATCTGAGAATTCCAGATGGGCTGTGCTGGGCCAGTAGCTTGGAAACACCAGCTGTTCTGAGAGTGAAGATGAGGCTGTCTGCTCCCAGAAAGGTTTAGCTCCTTTGAAACCCTGTATAGAGGGCACCATGTGTCGGAATCAACTGGAGGGCAGTGAATTTGGTTTTAAGTGTGAAACTTACACAAGGGCATGGGGGCTTCAAAAATTGTATAAAACTTCCATTGGGTTTTTTAATTTAAATATTCCTTGAATTTTTCGAAGTTCTCTCATATAAATCAACCTGCAGACACCATGATGTTTCTGGAGATAGTTCTCCCTTTAAAAATATTTAGAATCAAATGATGAAACTGATTAGTAAAATAATGACCAATGCCATAACTGAATATATTCATGCATTGCTAACACAGGACAATGATAGCGAGTGTGCTAGTAAATATTTAATATGGTTATATTACAGATAGTCGATGATTTTCAAAGGGAAACATTATTAAAAAGACAGGGGGAAAAGACAAGACTGACATCGATCCCATAAAAGACTCTGAATGTTGCTCTTAATTTCAGAGTCACTAAAGAGAATGGGAGAAATGATGATGACATTAGCTGAACAGAAAATTCCCAGGGTGGCTTGACAAAAACAAGGCAAAATAGTAGCATCATCATGAAATGTGTTCCAACCCAGAGTTAGAAAACCAAAAAGGAATAACAGGACTGGCAGAGTATCTCAAGCTGACAAACTGGAGAGAGACTCATAGCCTTGAGTGTCAAAATTGAAGGAATCCATGAGCAAAAGTTGAATGACATAGGAACCATCCAAAGATCTGAGTCAGGGCACCAAAAAACTAAAAAGAAGAAGAAGATGGAAGGTACTTGCGAGTCACTATACCAAAAGCATTGGCTTAAGATCAGCCATTTCAGCCAGTATGGTCAAGAACTACTGACCGGTATTGACGTTAGAGGTTCCCTAATCCCACTGGCAACAAAGCAAGCAAACAACCAAGCCTCCAAACTTCAGAAAGTGACAGAATACCACTGGTCATACTTCACCAAGAAGCTGTAATGCTGAAGGGTTTACTGCCACAAGTTCCATCTAGACTCAGAAGAGCATATGTAACAATACACATCACAGTGGGTGTAAGAAGAAACTTGGCTGAAAGCACAGAATATCTGAAAGATGTATTTTTTAGAGACTGTACAAAAATACTGTGTAGATCATAACACTTTACGTGTGACATTACAAATAATGAAAATTATAGAATAAGTATTACATACGGAATTTGCACAAGGATCAATAAACAGTCATTTTGAATGAAACACACCCACAAGCACACACACCAATGTGCAGAAGGGTTGTATCCTTTTGCCCTATTTATTCAACTTGTATGCTGAACAAGTCATCTTATGAAGGTGAAAGACTGCAGTGGAATGCATCTGAACACGAAGCGAGACTACAATTGGACCAATAAAATTATAATAGATATACAGAAATTGAAGTTGTCAACTATTTCATCCTACAGATCAATAACCAATGTCTATGGTGGTAACTGTCTATAGATTAAAACAGTACTACAAATGGCAAGTTGGGGCCACTAACTGTCAAGTGGCCAGTCACGCTGAGGGAGGAGTTTTATAGAGCAATCAGGTTTAATGTATGTTGATGTATAGGAGAAATGGGGAATATCTGAGTATTCTAGGGAACGAGAATTTATAAGGATCTTGGACATAGACTAGGTGTCCTAGATATTTTGGGAGTTTATTTTTAGTTCTGATTATTTAAAGTTGTACTAACCCCTCCAAAAATGCTGTCTACAACATATACCATTTTCTGCTACAGAGATGGCTAGCTTATCACCAAAACAACCCCAAACTACTTCCCTTGAAGCACAGTTTTCTTCATCCCAACACTAACCTTTAGGCAGGGGTAGGGGCTAAAAACTGATTAACTTACAAGTATAGACAAGGCTTAGTGTTGCTCCAGGATGTTTGCAAAAGGACATTGCCTTAGGCACTCAGCACCATCAAAATAATGTATCGCACTAAACATATCTACGGCAAAAGGTGTCTTTAACGTTTTGAACAGCACAAGTGTTACTTAGACGATGAAGAGGCACCTAACCCAATCTATGGTCTTTTCAATGACCTCATCTGCTGGTGAATGCTGCTGCACTGTAAACAAGGTGATGGTAGAAGTATTGAACTTGATTTATTATGTTGGCAAAGAATAACGAATATTCCTAGATCAACTGATATGTCCTAGAAGAAATTCATGTAGAATTCGTTTTATAAAGCAAAGATGTGGAGACTGCGATTTGCTTACTCTGTAGAGATCATCAAGAAAAACCATTTCCTAAAAAAATCATCCTGTTTGGTTACATAGGGGGCCAGTGGAATCAAGGTGAATGGCCCAGTGTGATCGATGCACACAATAGCTACCATAGCACAACAATGATCACCAGATCATGAAGGAGGCGCAAGCCTAATCAATGTTTCATCCTTCATACAGCCGATCAAAACTATTGCCAGGGAGTTGATTCTGGACCACAATCACACTAAAGGAAGGGTTGCCTAGAATGTCCAGAGCTGGATTTTACTGAACAGATACCTTTTTATTCCCATTCAAAGCAACTGATGGGTTTGAATCACCAACTTTTCAGTAAGCAGTCATTATTTAACCATGATGCCACCATGGCTTCGAACCAGGGAACAATTGCTCCACTCTGTTTCCAAGGCTGTAAATATTAGCGGAAATAGACGGTCACATTTTTCTCTGCAGAACAGCTGAGGGTCTTGTTCAAACCCCATTCATCTCAGCTTCTTTATCAAGCACGTTGGGCTACACATTGCAGATAAATACTCTCAGGTGTTTCCATGTTTTCAAAAAGAGAATCATTTGTGATAATAAAATCAAGCACCTCAGGAACAAATATCTTGGAAAGAATTGTGCCCCTTAATCCTTCCTTCATAGATGGACATACTTCCCTTGAGTGCTCTTCTGTTGTAGGAAGAACTAACAAATAAATGAAATAAAATGAAATCTCCAATTTGCTGAGGACCTACTATTCCACGACCAACATCTGAAAATATTCAGAGCGTAACATTGGCTGCTTTCATAGTTTCTATTCGCAAGATAACTTTAATCTATTTTACGTTCAAAATTCTGAGGTTTAATGAGGGTCAACGCACATATCAGACAATTGATAGCAACATGTCTGAAAATCTAGCCTTCGTGATCTCAGTGGCAGCAAAGTTCAGCAGGTGTCAAAATATTCAGAGATGTTATCATAGTCACTGGAGCATATATTATTTTACAGCAAGAGGTTAGGGAAATATGAAAATTCTGATTTCACTTGTGATACACAGAGGCAAACACAAGAAAAAGGACTTCTTCCTAAAGAGCCTCTTTTCATGAAATATAAACCTGATGCTATAAACTGTTTCTATATTTGTTTGAAAGGCAATAATATATATTTATAAAATAGAGTCACACAGATGATAGATAGAGATATCTGTGTTTGGTTGGGTTGCCTGACCTCTGACACTTGTGGCCCTGGTTCACAGGCACTAGAGGAGAATAAGAGAGTGGGTTGACAGGTCTGAAGTTCATGACCTCACCGAAGGGAGTTAAGGCTGTAGAGAATTTGTGAAGAGTTTATGGTCTAAAGGCTAAGTGACCAATGGGAACCCTGGTGAGGCTAAGTGAGGCAGCCCCTTTTGAGTTGACCAGAACTGGACCAGAGGAAGAGAAGATATTTGAGCCCGTGTACCGGAGCATATTGCTGCTGACTTTAAGCATGGCCTGTCCTGATTTGACTTTGCTTATGGATGTGGACTTCAGAAGGTTCCAACTGGAATGAATATTCTTCACATGTCTCCTCAGAGCACTGGGTTAATACAAGTGGGCAGTATAGAAACTGGATACCCCAAATTGGGGGGATAATGGAATGAAGTAGTTGGCTTACAAACTTTCATAGGTGGGGAATATATTCATAGGAATATATTCATCGGATTATGGTGCAGGTGTTCACAGCAGGAGAGGGTTTTTTTGTTTTTGTTCACTTATAGAATCACATGTTTAAAGAACGGTGGGTTGATGCAGCCAGAGATCTGGGAGCTGGAGGAACCACAAAGAGACCCCTGCAAGCACTGAGATGCTTCTACTGTCACAGGACCCACAAGAATTTCAACGCACTAGCCTGTGATCTTTCTGCATTCGACATTATTTCATGGTTGCGTAAGTCAAAAGAGGAATTTATGGACTACTATCAGATATATGGGCTAATATTGGACTTATGGACTTGATCTGGATTGGGCTGGGATGTCTTCTCAATATTCAGTTGCTCTTGTATAGAAAGCTCTTTCTTGTACACACATGAGTCTCCTGGATTTGCTTCTCTAGTCTACCCGGACTAACACACCACAGTTGACTTTGACCTTATTCTGCCTGTGAATATTGAGTTTCCCCGTCAGTCCTTCCACAGAGAGAGTGAACTGAATTCTTCTGTATTCCATCTGGTTGGGTCCATGTGTATAATCATCATTTGTGTAGTTGAAAGCTGTATCTCTTCTGGGGTCTCTACTGCTGTTTCTATTGTCATTTTCCCATGACTGATCCTTCTGCATCATTTCCAGCTATCATATTCCAATCACCAGTAATGGTGAATGGGTCTTAATTACATGTTTCAACTAATATCTTCAGTATTTTCATCTTTGGCATTAATAAATGGTACATAAAGTGGAATCATAGTCCAATTAACTACCCTTCCATTTAAGGGCATGAATAGTATGTATATTAGTCTATCACTAACAGTGTTGCCCATGAAATGTTTATTTCTTGACAATAAATGTGAAACAAATTTTTAATCTATCATTCTCAGCATACTATGATTGTCTAATTTAAAATGGCTAGTACCAGTGTATTTCAGGTCACAATGCCTCAGACATTGATCTTTTAACATATCATCTTACTTTTAACAACTTTCTAAGTTTCTGGATTTATATTAATTACATCTTCTACCAATTACTTACAGATGTTAGTAGCTGTCCTTATTTTGAGCGGTGCTGAATCAGCAGCGGGAGGTCCCTAAAGCTTTACATCAGTCGCATCACTAAGATCAATGCGACCTGGAGGACACTACTTTTCACCAGTCTAATTTTGAATTCCTACTAACAAAAGGGTCTCTTTTCCCAGTATCATATCAGACCATGTAAGTTGCTACCGATGAGGCTTCACTGGCTAATTTTTAAAAAAGTTATATTATCATATACACTTCCAAATCTGTCTTAGCCTGGACAATCTGCTATAACTTGTGCAACCTGAGTTACCTTGTTTATCAATGGTACAGCTTCTAGTATCACAGCAACTTGACGGAGAGTGTGTCCCTTAAGATGAAGAAGACACTCAATGAGATAGACTGACAAACTGCTGCCACAAGGGACTCAACCAAGCCTAGGATTGGGAGAATGACAGAGGACTAGAGTAGGATTTTACTCTATTAAATATAGAATATGTATGAGTGACAACTGATGCAACATTACCCACAACACACTATATATGAAATTAAGTGCCTCTGTTTATTCCTTGCCTCTCAATAAATTTTCCAATACCAGTCCATGTATGGTACACATATATTGTCATGGGTAGACATATATTGTTATCCCTACTCTCCTTCCTCACCATCTGATGAAGTTGGATGCCTATTTAAGTGTGATTAGTCATCTTTAGAACGCAGTGGTTACTGGGAGTGTTTGGTCAGCCAGGCACTTTATTTCTCAGCCTCGTTTGCCATCATGTGAAGTGATGTAGCTGGCTGCTAACCCATGGAATGAGAGGTAAAATAGTATGTACCACTCCCAGTTGAGATCATAAAACCTCTACTAGTCTGGTCCTCTCATGCTTGGAAAAATGATGACCATTAGGATGGCCTTTGAAAGAAGATTTATCTGGGTCCTTAAATAACTGCATGATAAAAGCTGCATCATGAATCTGCTCACTTGACAACGATCATAACATGAATATGAAAATTATTATCTTTAAATTGTGAACCATTTTTAGAGCTATGGATACTCCACATTGCTAGTTGCCAGTTACTTAGGAGTGGCAACAATTCCTGGTGACCTTACGCATAACTGAATAAAATGTTGCCAAGGCTTGCACATCTTCACAGTGGGTGGTATTCTTGAACTCATAGCAGTGGACACAGGGCCATTCCATCTCATTGTGGGATTTCTCACTTATCCTCCACTTTTTCCATTGGTTCATTTGTCCCATGGCAGTGGCTTGCAGGTTGTTATGATGGTGGAAATTCTGTCACTGGTATTTCAAACGACAGCAGGGTCATCCAAGATGCACAGGTTTCAGTGCCACCTCCAAACTAAAAACAGATTATAAAGTAAAATAAGGTGCTCATTTCTGAGACATTAGCCACTGAAAGCTTCATGAATCATAGCGGGAACATTGCCAGATATACTTGTGGAAAATAAGCCTCTTAGATCGGAAGACACTGGGATATGTATCAGAAGACATATGACTGCAAAAGAGCTGTGCTCTCAACTCAAAGTAGAGTTGATCATAATGATGTGATTGGACTTTCATTTGTTGATGGGGCATGATTCAAAGGAGAAGAATTGGCTGCAGACCTCTAGTCATAATCAGAACTTGGACTGTATGAAGTATGAATCTAGGAAAATTGAAAGTCATCAAAAATTAAATGGAACATATTGATCATCTAGGCATTCATGAGATGAAATTAACTGATATTGACCACTTGGAATCAGACAGTTGTAACTTACTACATTGGGAGTAACTGATGCAAGAGAATCATGTCACATTCATCATCAGAAAGGAGATTTCAAGATCTATCTTGAAGAAAGATGGTATTTGTAGTAGGATAATATCTACTTGCACAGAAGAAAATCCAGTCAATACAACTATTATACAAATTTATGTTCCAACCTAGTGACAAAGAAATTGAAGAAGCTAATGAAAAATAAATTGAAGAATTCTATCAACATCTGTGGTCTGAATTTGATTAATCACAAAATCAAGAGTCATTGATAAATATTGGCAATTTGTATGCAAACTTTGGAAACAAAGAGGAAGAATCAGCATTTGGAAAGTCGTGGTGACAGAAACAAAGCTGGAGATCATATGAAACAATTTTGTAAGACCAGTGACTTTTTCACCCCAAATTTATTTTTCCAAAAACACACAAAAAAATTATATAGTGGATTTCTCCAGAACTATTCCAAAGTGAAGACAAAGTGAACTATTATAATGAAATGCGCAAAGACCCATTGTTAGAAAACTGAAAGGAAAGACACACTCAGCGTAGCTTAAGCTGAAAGAACTGATGAAAACATTCAGGCTTTGAATTGAAATAATAAAAGATCCCATGAGTACAATATTGAATGATGGAATAAGCCTCAGGAGAAGATGGAAAGGATAAGCAGCATCACTGTACAAAAGAGAAGTAGCTAACATTCAAACATGGCAGAGGGAGCATGTAACCAAGAACTAATGGTACTGAAGGAAGAAGTCCAAGCCTCCCTCAAAATTAGCCAGAAACAAGGCTACAGGACTTGATGAAATACCAATGGAAACATTCAACTTATTGATCAAGCATTTCTAGATTACGCAAAGATCTTTTGAAGAGAGCTAGCTGGCCAACTGAATGGAAGAGCCCCACATGTGTACCTATTTCAAAGAAAAGTGGCCGAACAATATAATTAATAACACATACAAGTAAATTTGTGCTCGGAATTTTTCAAGTTCAATAAGAGTTGCAGCAATAAATTGACAGGAAGCATCAGAAAATTCAGGCCAGATTAAAAAGAAGACCTATCCAGAGGGAAATCATTTTCAGATATCAAATGGAACTTAGCAGAAAGTAGAGAATACCAGAAAGAGGCTAACTTATGGTTTTTTTTTCTTCCTTTTTTTTCACTCTACAGAGGCATTGAACTGTGGGCATCATAACAAACTATGAATAATGTTGCAAAGAGTGAGAATTCCAGAACATTCAATCCTCTGCTCATACAGAACCTGTACACAGATCAAGAGGCTAGTGCAAAGAGAAAAAAGGGACTATTCCATAATATAAAACAGGAACGTGTTTCTGCGCTGTATTCTGCTGCCATATTAATTCCATGTGTATGCCGAGCAAACATCTGTGGCGTTGCCCTGCATGAAGAACACACCGTCAGGACTGGAGGAAGTCTTTTCAACAGCAACCTGTGCTTCTTAGATGACACAACCTGGCTTGTGAAAGTGGAGAGCGCGTGAAGCCCTCCTTGATGAAGATCAAGCATTGTAGCCGTCAATATGGTTGACAACACATTGTAAAGAAAACAAACATCCTTACAACCCGATCAATAGATAACATCAAGATAAACCGGGCAGAGAGGGAAGTTGGTAGCGATCTCATCCTGATTGCATCCCCAATCAATACTTCGGGAAGCAGCAGTCAAGAGACCAAATGACGTAAACCTGCCAGTAAATCTGCTGCACAGGACTCTTTAAAGTGTTGTCGTGTTAAAGATTAAGGCATGTCTACCCCAAGTCAGTGTTTCCAATTGCCTTATGTGCACGGGAGATTTGGATGTTGACTAAGGAAGACCACAGAAGTGCAGATGCACTTGTATGATGGTGCTGGCTGAAATATTGAAAGTACCATGAGCCACCAAAAGAATGCTCCTTAGAATTGAGGATGCTGAGGATTTTCCTCACCTTCTGTGGACCTGTTATAGGAGAGACTGGCCCAGGAACAGTACATCATGCTTGGTAAAATGGTGGACGGGAAATGTAAAGGGGGAAAGTCTCCAAAGAAAGAGGATTGACACAGTGGCCGTGAGAACGCGCTCGAACATAACAATTGTGAGGCTGACAGAGGGCCAGGCAAGGCTTCCTTCGCCTGTGTGTAAAGTCACTATGAGTCGAAACCCACTTGATGCCATTGGACTACACATGACCAAGCATGATGTGCGCTTCAGGAGATTACTTGAGCTTTCCTAATGATGTGTCCAAAGTAAGCAAGCCCAAGTGTTACTATTCTCATTAATAATGGGCATTTTAGTTACGTTTTTAAGATTGATTCATGCAGTTTTAGCAGTCCCGGAATATTCAAAATTCCTGGCCCACTTCACCATTTGAATGCATCTGCGTTTCTCCTGTCTTCCTTTTGTGTACTGAGCTTTCGGGTGCCTGTCAGGTGCTTGGTGCTTGGGTGGAGTGAACCTCAGTCATCAAATAACATCTATGATTTTTAACACTTTACAGAGGTGTTTTGCAGCTGATCTGCCCAACTGAATACAATGTTTGGTTTATGGACTGTTTCTCTCACGGGAATTAATGGCTGATCCAAATCAAAGTGGTTCTAGCAGTAGCATCATCTAACAAATGCAGAATGTATCACCTGTCACACCCTACTTAAGAATATTCTATATATGAACTCACTCAATTCATAAACCAAGCTAAGCTCCAAGCTCATGAAAATTGAGTCGATTCCAACACATAACAGCCCTGTAGGACAGAAGAGACCTATCCCCTTATGAGTTTCTGGGGCTGTCACTGTTTAGATAAGTAGAAAGCCTCATCTTTTCCCCCAGGACTGAGTAGTGATTTCAAACTGCTGACCTTGCATTTAGCAGCCAGACATGTAACCACTCTGCCACCAGGACTGCCATTGGTACAGTTGTCACTCTTTGTAATTATCCTACTGAAGTTCACACTCAAGGCACCCTGGTGATGCTGTGCAGTCAGCTTTAACCTCAACGCACAAGGTCAGCAGATCAAACTCACCATCCATTCCATGGTAGAAAACAAGCAAACCTGATACCATGAATATTTACAACCTTGGATTCCCGATATGGCTTCACTCAGAGTTGGAACCAACCCTTGGTGGTGGGGTTTTGTTATTGCTGTTGCTTTAGTTCACACACATGTATTATTTACAGTACATTGCACTGAATGCAATATGGGAACCTCTTGGACTTCTCTACTTACAACAGGTAGACTCAACAGACTTCTTCCTTTTTCTTTAAAGAAAGAAACATAGTCTATTCATCTCACATATAACAGAATCTAGACTGCTTTTGAGTGATTAAGTAGCATATGTAAAATAGTATTTAAATTGAGTAAACTGCCTGGACTCGACCACTGCCTTCTAATAGGTGACAATTTAAAAATATACAGGAGTTCTAAACATTCTCTGAGTGTTAAGAAGTGCAAATACATTTGATGAATTAAAAATACATTAAAAGTATTGCCAGAGAAGAAGTGTTTCTAGGGGAAACAGTTCAGAGGCTGGTTGTCACGACCTAATTTCCAAAATATAACGTTGAGCATGGTGTGAGCTCAACGACTAGGGCAACTCATGGCTTGCTGCAGAGAGAGGAAACTTCAGGAACTGTGCCGGCATGCAGAAAGCAAGACAGACCCACGTATATACAAACACATAAATCAAAGCACCCCGGAGTATTAAAATAATAAAATGCTACCTTTCAGAAGTTGAATTTGCTAAGCGATCTAAAATTGTTAGAGAAAAATTGCTAGTGGAAATTGTAAATGTTATTAACATTTTATGAACTTTATTCAGCTGCCTACTCACAAATTGAAGACCTTGATGACACAATGGTTAATCAGAAGGTCGATAGTTAGAACCCAGAGCTGCTTCAGAGTGGAAAGTGGGGACATTCTACTTCTGTGAAGGGTACAGCCATGGAAACCCTGTTGGATACTTTCTACTCCATCCTATACAGTGGCTGTACATCACAAGAGACTTAAGCATGATTTGTTTTTACTCCCATGCTCAGTTCCATTCTAACTCAAAGATGATACGTGGTTCATGGAAGATGCCATGTGGTTAGACCTAATGAAAAAAAAATTGTTGTACCAAAAAGAGTTAGACCATGTTATATGATTTCATCATCTTGAAATTCTATTTTTCCCTGAATATCTGAGAGTCTCTTTTGTGCATTTTTATACATGTACATGAGAAGGTTTCAAAAAGTTCATGGCAAAATTTCATTATCATTTGATTTTACTTTTCCATGAAATTTTAAAATTCCCCTTATATATTTCCTTCATATATATCCTAGAGAAGGATAAAAAGGCACATTCAATGATTTTAAAATCTTTTTTCTCAGGCGATTACCATTTCTTTTGCTTTTGCTCAGAATTTATACTAAAACATGGGCTCATCTGTTCAAAATAATGATCTACTACGCATATGTGCTCATTTAATCAGATATTTGTTTACATGATACTTAGTTGATTTTCTCTGCCCAAGTCTGAGAACAAATATTTGTATATCTTACCAATGAAATCAGTAATTATTGTCCATTTAGTTGATACTTATTATCCCCATTCACTATGGAATTATATAATAAGCATTAAAATGAGAGTTGATAGGATGCATTTCAATTCCTACAGCTGCAAAAGATCCATATATGTTAAAATGAAAGCATTTCAACACTCTATATCTCTAATATTTTTCTACTCCAAAATTCTACAAATTTTACTTTTATTAGCTAAATGATTAGTGTATGGAAAACACTCTGGTTTTTAAAAATAAACTTAAATGCAGCTATAGAAAGATATAGTAAGATAAAAATTATAGCCTTTGTTATGGATTACAATTCAGATTAAGGAAAACAAAAATCTTCACAACTGAACCAATAGGCAACAGTTCGATAAACAGGGAATAAGTTGATATGGGTCAAGGGTCTCATTTTATTGAATCCACAATCAACACTCATGGAAGGAGTAGTTAGGAAATCAAATGATAGATTACTTTGGGAAAATCTGCTGAAAAGGCCCCTTCAAAATTTAAAAAAGCAAAAGATGTCACTTTGAGTACTAAGATGCACCTGATCAAAGCCAAGGTATGTTTTATTGGCCTCATCTGCATGTGAAAGCTTACTGATGCCTACAGAAGACTGCAGGGGAATTGATGCATTTGCATCATGACGTTAGGGAAGAATATCGGATATACCACTGACCTGGTGAGAAGAACACACAATCTATCTTAGAGGAAGGCTAGTCAGAATGTTCCTTAGAAGTGAGGATGCTGAGACTCTGTTGTTATGTACGTGGGGCATGTTTTTGGGAGACACTGCTCCCTAAAAAAAGGACAGCATGCTTGGTAAAATAGAAGGTTCATGAAAAAGAGGAAGATGTGTTGGCATAGTGGCTGCAAGAATGGTCCTGAATTTCACAATTGTGAAGATGATGCAGTACTGACCAGTGTTCTGATCGTTGTATATAAGGTAGCTATGAATTGGTGTTGACAAGAAAACACCTAACGGAAAATCTCTAACCGAAGTAAACTAAAGATATCATTTTGGCTACATGTGAACTATTGTGAAATAAAATTTAAGACCCATATTCCAATAAAACCTCCAAATATTAATTGGTTGATTGGAATGTGTTTCATGTTGTCCTCATCCTCACACCTGTATGCACATTTCTATATGATTAGGCAAAATAAAGATTATGGAGGTACTAATAATTGACTAGGGATGCTTAAAAATAATGTTTTACATAAATTGCTTAAAACTAAGTAAGCAATTAAATTAGGCTAGAGAGGTGAGTTTGGCGGAACGTACTGAAATGTGGAGGCATCACTGAAGGGTACATGTCACCAGAGAGGGTTATAGGTCTTCTGTCTTCCATGTGTGATAATTTCAATTAAAAACATGCACTGCTATAGTCTTACAAATAAGCGTTTGTCATGTGCAACTTCGCCTACAGTCTAAAGCAAAGACAAGTGCTTCTGAATCAAGGTGATTGCTATAGCTCTGGCTACAAGACCCCCTCGAATAGGAACAAATTTGGAATAAGCACTGAGGTTCACAATTCAATTCCCATCTTCCTCTCTGTGAGACATGGACCAGCCACCTCCCCAGTGAACCTGGAGGTTGACCGATGTACAAAAGGACAGGACTCGGGAAGAGGCATCTGAAGGACACGGGAGTGGAGTTGCTACATCTTGATTAGGTGAACCTGAGATCTTAGGTCTCAAACAGGGCTGATAGGTTCTGAACGCACACATCCTCTGAGAGCACCTCCCTTGCCTCTGCGGAAAAGGGTGCCATCCAGAGAGCCCTAGACACGATTTCTCTAGTACTCGGGCTCAGCATCTTAGGGGGTAGGGAGGGTCCTAAATGGTGGATTATGGTAAACTGCTGAAGAAACGACAGGCTTATTCCATGTGCTACTTTAAATATTTTATTAATAGACTTATAAAAGGCATATGTCAGGGCAAATATCCTGAAGAAAAAATCACACATAGAATTCCACATGTGTTCTTACTATGGGTGTCTTTGAGCCATATTCTTATCGCTGATGGCTTGGAAACCTGCATCTTGAGTCTCTTACTCATCCCCCAAATCATCCCACAGGTAATAGGTTGTAAGATAGGCAAAACAAGTTGCTATCACTTACACAAAAATAGAATATTAGCCATTTAGTGAATCAATATCCATCTTGGTCTGAGTCTAAAAGCAGTGGACGATAACAATAATGTAGAAGAAACACAGTAAACTGCCCAAGGAATACTTTGGGCTTCCTAAAAAGATAAGACTCTAACTCCTCTCTGATATTGATACTGTTAATAGGCTTAATGAAGAATTAGATATTTTGAAAGGCTGAGCAATCTGATTCAGACATTTAAGTAGACTTTCTGGTTTATTATTTATGTAGTTAGGCCACTGCAGGACACTGTTACACAATTCTCAATTTACACGCAAATTTCAGGGTCTCCTAAGGATCAAGTTACGTTTTTCTGCATAAAATTAATACAAACAAGTATAATCACAGCATAATATTATCTGCGACCTTTTTCATTGAACTATCTCTTGTTTGCCAGAATGTATAAAATTTTAATCTGTTCAGTACTTTGATATATTATTTCAATATGTTTTTTTGCAGAATCATATATGTATATTGTAGACTGAAGATGATTACTGAAACTGGAATTCAAGATAAGTATTTAATGACTGTCATAATTTGTCAATAGTTTATCTGTAAAAATATTCATAACTTAAAGACCTTTAAAAAATCTTAAATTCCCCTGTGTTACCTGCCACAAATGAATGGATTAGTAAATGTTTACTATATTTCTTAGCCTCATACCCCACATCTGAGAAACAGAAATATCAAATTGCCTCAATGAGTAAGAGATGGTATCAACAGTAAGTGAGACAATGGGCTCAACATTTTTCACACGTACTTGGCACTTAATAAGAAGTGTTATATAAGTGTTAGGTCATTCCCCAATATTTTTGAATTGACTTTTTCATTACCTTCCCTCTTCTATCCTTATTTTCCGTATCTATAAAACAGGGATGATAGTGTCTACTGCAAAGTGTTCTTGTAAGATTTAGCTGAGCTACAGCATATGTCAATAATGTAGACGATTGACTTACAGGAGATATTGAAAAATTCTAATTATTTTTTGTATTTGCCATATGCCAGCATCCTGTCTACATCTTTCAACAAAATACTGTTTGAGAGAACAAGAATGATGCTTTGATATATTTTATTTTCTAAATAGAGTTGAATAATTTGGCCAGCTTTGATATAAGCTATTAATTAACCACTTCCACTGGTCACTGTTTTAAGCACTTTAGCAGGTTAAACCAATGCATTGGGCACCAGTTCATTTGCATATAGGAGGCACACAGTTTAAGTAACCTGTCCCTTAACACATGGCTGAAAAATAGTGGTGGGATCCGAAAAACAGAATGAGACAGTGCTCTTAAAGAATGTCTTATTATATAACTGACAAAATATTGCTGTTCCAATAAAAAGTGGTGAAATTATGCTATAAAGTATATGGCTTTACATTTAAGAAATTTTAAAATGGTCTAAAATTTTTAATGTAGATGTTCCTTGGAACATGAGTAACTAAAGAACATCTGGAAGGTTCACTGATCCCATTTCAAACTAAAAATAAAAAAATAAAATAGCATAATTGCTCAACATCCTTCTTAAGTAGGATAAAAAATGGAAAAATCTGTACATTTTACCTAGTAAAATGTTCAAGAAATCACTATACAGTTTAACGCTAAGCAAACCCATTTCCAGAGAGTTGATTCTGACCCAAGCCACCTGAATAAGATTTCTGAGCAGAAAGCCTCGTTTTCCTCCTGTGGAATGGCTGGTAATTTGAACTGCTGACCCTTCAGGTTAGGTGTGCAATGCTTACTGGACAGTGTCCCCAGGGCTCCCACAAAACACCTTCTTGCTAATCCTGAGTTTTAGATTTGAAATATTTAGATAGAAAACCACCGTGTACTTGTATTTTTAACAGCCTGAGAGTTTCACTCACCTACAAGGGCATCTAGAAAGTCTTTACAATCTATAGTGAACTACTTCAGGATTTTAAAAAATGTAACACTTTCCAAAGTCAAACCTAAGTGAATTCAGACAAGTGAGAAGATAGGGTGAAACCTGGAGAAAGCTTCACTAGTTCAGGGCAAACAGGAGGCTGAGAGGAGGAACAAACAGGAGGCTCCTACACACATCTGGAGCAGTGGGGTTGTGTCTGCTACTGCATTTGGGTAAGTGAGGCAGCCTGCCTCTCAAACGTGAATACCAATGACATTCTAATGGCGGCGTTTGGTGAGCAAAAGAGAAACAGTCCCCTTCAGATTTTGTGCCCAGAGTCTGTCTGTAACCTCAAGACGAAGAAGAAATTTAATCCAACGTGATCCCAGCTATGTCCTTGAGTCAAAGAGTGGGGCAAACAGTCACGCGCTTGGGTGCTAACCAACAGCTGGGAAGGTTGAGACCAGCCAGAGGCACCGCAGAAGAAAACCCTTGGCAATCTCCTTCAGGAAAACCAGCCATTGGAAACCCAAGGACGCACAGGTCCACTCCGCACCCTGAGGCCCTCCGAGTTGGAATCCACTTGATGGTTAGTGGCTTTTCCGTGTGTGGTCCACCGAGAAACGACGAGAAAAACAACATTTGTGGGAAATCTGAGATAATACTCGGGATTCCTGGAGTTCCCACAAATTTCTGTGGAAATTGAGTTTCTAAAAGGGGAGAAAACACCAGCCTCCCAGCACATGAAAGAAACTCAAAAACAAGCCATTGAGAACTTAGAATGAGAATATTGATATCATCAGACATTGCGTAAACAAAATTTGATCTGTCGATCCTACTCAGCGATCAGAAGAAAATCCCCTGATACATTTAATAAGATAGATAAAGTTTAAGATCATTACTTAAAAGGAATCAGCCAGAAAGGTGGGCATTAATGAGCCCCAAATTCTAGAAAAACCTAGATTATTATGATAGACAAACACAGATCAGCGTCTGTGGTCTGCGATGGCCCAGGGATGACTGCATCGGAACAGAGACAAACTGTCCTAGCCGATTGAGTAAAATGCCCTTTAATTTTATACCTTAAATGTTTGTAGGTATTTATGTTGCCTAAGTTATATCTATATGTAATTGATTAAACACCACCATCAAAATATTTGACCTTTGGAAAAATTTAATCTGAAAATAGTCAAAACCATATCTCGAACAAAGTCCAGCGACCAACTCTAAAGGGTAGATATAAGAATAATCATAATTGGTCATACTCCTTACAATAAGAATGAATATAAGCAAAAGTTATTTCTTTACCAAGAATAGACACTTCTCTGGTGAGACTAATCTAGAACAATGTTAGAAAGCACAAATGATACAACACTGGGAATTAAAATAAAAACAGGTACTCAACACAAAAATTAAAAGTAAAAAAATATGTTTTCTTAGACAATTATTTAAAAAATATTTTACTTGAATATTTGAAATAATTTTAATTAAAAATTTAAAATTTTCAAATAATTTTGATAAAAAATAGCACCTTAGTTTACCCTTAGCCATTGGAATACTTGAATTGGAAGTTAAAACATTCTTACATGACAAATATAGGGCCCAGTTAGTAAGTTTTACCAAATATTCAAAGAGCAGAAAATTTCAATTTTGCAAAAACTTTTCCCTAACTCATTGTAAGAGGAAAATCTAACCTCTATATGAAAACCAGTTAATGTAATCAGAGGAAATCTTAGAACCTAGGGATCCTTCCTTCTTATGGATATAGAAACAAAATTCTATAAAAATTTAATTTAAAATTCAGGGAATTTATCCCAGTTCTGCATGGTTTGTTTCATCTTAGAAATTAACGTCATTTACAACCTGAACAGATGCAAAGGGAGAATCCATACGATTAATTCAATCGATTTAGGGCTATACTTTATAATCCTCCCCACTACCGCCCTTCAAAAAGCCCTTGTGTCGCAATGGTTAAGTTCGTGGCTTCTAACCAAACTGTCAGCAATCCAAGTTCAAGAGTTGATGGGGAAGAGAAAACCTTGCAAACATCGCCTAGCGATATTAGAACATAGGGACTCTCCTGGAGACCGCTCCACTCTGCAGCAAGGGCACGGTGACTCAGAAACCTCTTGAGGGCACACAGCAGTCTTGTCTTCAAAATAGTATTTTGACTCAATCCCAAATTAGAAAGTCCTTTTGGAGGATGGTATAAAATATTTTGAAAGATTAAAATAAAAAAAACTTAGCTATTTTGCCGTCTTGTGGATTAAATTGTGTTCTCGCAAATATGGGTACTAACCTCTGTATTTGTAAATAAGACTCTTTGAAAATAGGGATTTTTCTCTTGCGTGTTGATGGGGTCATACCAGTGTATGGTGGATCCTGAGCCTAGTCACTTCTGAGTTATACAAAGACCAGAAGAGATGCAGAGACACACGACGGGCAAGAAAAAGACAGAAGACGACCATAGATGCACCCATACGCCCAGGAACAGCAAAGATTTCTGGCATGTACTACAAAATGAAGCCGGCCAGGAAGAATCTCTCTCTAGAGCTACCCAATGAATTGCAATTTCTAGCTTCTTGAAGCGTGAAAAAAGAAATTCTTCTTGTTTAACGCAACTCATTAGTACTATTTCTGTTACTTCAGCACCAGGAAGATGTGAAGACGTAATCTTTTAAATAGGCCACTTTTCTACAAATCGATGATGCGCAGGCCTGCTAATGACAGTATTAATCACAGATAGATACATTTCAAGGGGTATAGAGACACATGTAGCTTTAAGAAACTTAGTATCCAGGTCTCTCTTGCCCAAGATGTGCCTTCCAGAATTGGGCCCAACTGAGAATGTACCTGTGGGTACCGTGCTCTCCTCTCCCCATGCCGCTTCACCATCACCCTGCCCTGACATGATGGAAAGATTGGGGGGCTTTGCAGCTTCCCTTTGATCTGCTGATATTTTCCCCCTCCTCTCTTCCTTCCTCCCTCCTGCACCCTCTTCTTCCTCTCTTTCCTGACTGTGAACAGGTTATAGTTTACAATATACTTCTAACTCAGATAAAAAGACTCATTTCTTTCATACCATGACTATTTTTAAGGAAGAACTCTGCCAAATTGAAAGTTCTATGAAACACACATAAAAAAAGGCATATAACCATCGAGCAAATGTTATTTACTAGCAATACATAGGCACCTAGAATATAGTATTTCTTTAATAAGGAATGGAGCAGGCACAAGTGCAAAGTTGGCAAACTGCCAGGTCAAAATGATATCACACGATCACAATTGTTTCAAAGAACATTGCGCTGTTTGGCTAATCCTATATTTCTGGACTATATACTTGTCCAGACGTTTGAGCGAAAGTGTTATACCAGAACTCCAGTCTGATGAAGTGCTGTAATCTCATGTGAATGAAGTTTCTCGAAGCCTCTGCAAAACCAAAAATTAGGAAGAGCACTGAATTCTTTCATTCAAAGAACTGTCACCCATGACTACATGCCTTATTTAATCCAATGAATGACTCCCAGCTGTGTGCCTAGTGAACTCTCCCAAAACACGTAGCTACAAAAGGAGCAAGAGTCCCCAGAAGACACACAATTTTACAGTGGGACTCCTTGGATATGTCCCTCAAAGCCTGACAATCATCAGCAACATCTGTCAATCCTGTCAGTTGTGCAAATATGGACATAAATGGAAAGGTATGGTGATGAAGGAGTAGGGCAGAAACTTCTTCTGGACATGCTGTCAGGAGAGACATCGTGTTTCGTACAGTATCAGCGCAGCAAACAAGAGGAAGACCTCTGACCAGCTGGATTGACACAGTGGCTCCATCAAGGGGCTCAAACATAAGAACAATTGTAGGGGTGGCGCAGGACCAGGCCGGTTATCCTTCTATTGTATGTGTGGTTGCTATGAGCCAGGACGGGCTCCGCGGCTCCTAGCAACTTTATCTAGCAGGAAGATAAGTTCTTGTCTAAAGACTTGCATCGAAGTGTTTTCCAAAGTCCAGGTAATGTACTTAGTCATGTGGGGGTCTATGTTCCTAATAAACTGAAAATATAGATTTAAAAGTACACATTTATATATAAGGGCTTATGAGACTCATTGTACATCCGAATGCTCTGCATAGAATGGGTGCCTGGTTCCCACACCAGAAATAATGACTTCATTGGGGAAGGGGGACTTAGGAAGAGATATATTTTGAAACATTCTCCTGGTAAGTTTCATGTGCAGTCAGATCTGAGAAACACAATCATTGATGTATTACACAATAGAAAGTAAACAGTGTTAACTTTTAAAAGAGAAGGGAAAGGGAGGTAGAATAAATAAAGTAACACAATGATTTGCCTCTTCACGGAAATTCATCTACTAGGGTGGGCTGTGCCTAAGATTGGCTTTAGGATCAGGAGGGGGGAGAAGGTCAAAAGCAGTCTGTGAGTGGATTTATGGAAACAGACTTTCTGAGTTCCTGGAAAGTTGAAGAGGCAGTGTCCCTCCGCCCATCTAAATACTGAGGTTGTTTGTTACACCCAGTTGAAGATGTGGCTTTGCTGAAGCTGAATTTGAGTCAAGAATCAAGAGACATCTACATCTGTAAACAATTCGAATTACATGTTTAAATGCTTTTCACATGTTGATGCTCCTGCTTTAAAGTGCACTGATGGAGCAAGAACTGAGCTTCAGAGACCAAGAGTTCACAGTGCCCCAACTTCACTAGGGACTGGTGACTGGCAATAGAGACTGTGGTACTGACAGAACAATAAAATAAGTGATCTATCCCCTGATGTTCCGTTTGGCCACGTCACTTCTCATGAATTCTGGGCTAATTAAGCCAGAATCTCCAGTTAGCTGTAGAGTGCATACATTCTTCGTTTCTTTTAGACAACACACAGTTTATCAGGATGGTTACAGCCAATGTCCCAAGGTAACAGTAGTCTACTCAGCCTCATTTCAATATATCTCATGATATTTAATATAATCTAGAAATATATTATTGGAAGTGAAAAATAAATTAGTTGAATACTAAAAGGATTGATTTCTAAAAATTTTCATTTCTTTTTTATTTAGGCTTTTTCCTTTTTAGCTCAATGAACATAGTTAGCCTTAGTATAGATTAAAAGAACCTTTTAATAATTTTGACTGTGCTTATATTCAAATCAATTAAGAAGGTGAAAGCACTACCCAGCCAACTGAATTCCTATGAGTCCTGGACAATGAGGATAATCACTTCATTCCACATTTTAGTTTCAACCAGGGTGGGACAATAAAAGAAAAATCTAATTACCCATTAAAAATAAACAACTAAAAGGAATTCAGGGTGTTCCCTCGGTGCAGAGAACAGATTAAAAAAGAAAATATGTGGATTATGCCACTAGAAAAACATAATATACCAGCATGTTGTAAAGAGGAAGAAAATATTATTTTTGTGAGGGAATGTGGGGAACAGGATCAATAAATAGGATTACTCCAGGTAAGAACAATCGTGTGGTTAAATATATTTAAATATTATACATCATTTAAATATAATAAAATATACAGAAAGTTTTAAAAAATTCAAAACAATATTTTACCTCAGCATGATTTGAATGTTTTTTAAACTTAAAACTAAAAAGGCAAAGTTTGATTACATAAAATGAAACACAATGAAACGCCATTGAAACGAGTATAAATAATAGTATAAATGGTACAATTTGTAAAAGAGGGTCTAGAGTTAATGAAGAAAGAGTATTTCTAGACTGATATAAGAGGAAAAACAGTTCAATAGAGATTTTGGGGAAGGTACTGAATGGGCAATCTTGAATATTTATATATACATAGACATATATATAATTCAATGATATGAGTTAGGAAAATATTTTACCTCAGTATTAGCAACAGATATAAATGAAAGCAATGTACATTTTATTTACTATTTAAGAAAAAAATCTTGTAAAATTGAATAAACTCCACAATAGATGAGGCTTTAAAGAAATAGGTAAGTAATTTTACCTGAACTAAAACAGGGCAACAATGTTGACAGAGGAGGGCAGGCATAAGAAAGGTTTGAACTGTTGAAGTCTGGAGCCCAGGACAGATGCCCAAAGACTGGTGAGGCTAAGCAACAGGCACCCCCAGAAGAGACCGTGTGGAGAGTCGAGCAAACAACCCTGGATGCAGGGTGGCCAGTAGACGTTTCTGTGTTGATAGCCTTCTTGAAGTGTCAGTGTACATGAAGAGTCTTCCAATTGTATAGCCTTAGACTCCGAAATTACCTGTGTACATTTGTGGCAGGCTATTAGTTCTCCATAGAATTACCCATTTCTCCTCTCTGCTTTAATAAGGAAGACACATCTCCCAGATTCTCTTAGGAATGGGCCATGTGATTCAATTTTGACCAACTAGTTATAAGTGGAATTGACGTGCAACCGTGTACAGGAAAACCTTTTTTCAAAAAAGGAGTGTGCACCCTTGCCTAGTTTTCCAAACTTTTATCTTCACGGCGGGCAGGAAGGTAGACATAATTACTGGAACTAAAGCAGTTACCCTGAACTATCAGCTCTCTCACACTATTCCACACATAGAGTGTCCTCAATCTCAGTGCTGCTACCCACTGCTCCCTGCCACGGAGTCGATTCTCACTCACAGTGATCGTACAGGACAGAGTACTACTGGTTTCTGAGACTGTAAAGCTCCATGGACGCAGACGGCCTCATATCTATTTCTGCAGAGCAACTGTGGGTGGGTGTGTTTCAAATTGTAGACCTTTGGAATAGCACTCCAACCTTTAACCCAGTGCTCCAAAGTTCCTGTTTCATTGCCACTACCAAACTAAATCAAATCCATTGCCATCAAGTTGATTTTGACTTACAGTGGGCTGTAGAACTGAGTAGCACTGATCTTCAAGGTTTTTTTTAAAACGTATTTATTTAAACCTTGTGGCAGTTACATAAACTCGTGTCAGATTACAGCTGGATGATGCCTCTGAGTGGGTGTGACCTTTCACTCTCTCTGTGGTGTCTTCCTGTTGACAAACCAGGCTTGCTGAGGTCTGTGAAGAGTCCCTCTCTAAGCTTCACTTTCCTGCTTGATACTGGAGCTAAAGGAGACCTGCATCAGCAGTGAGATGCTTCTACCACCATTGGGTCCACAAGACTTCACAATCACTGGCCTGAGATCTTCCTGCATTGTGCATCATTTCATGTGAGTGCGTGAGTCTGATTTATGGACCAGTGTCAGACTTAAGGGCTAATATCAGACTTATGGACTTGAATTGGATATACAATTACTCTTTGATATAAAGCTCGTTCTTATCGATATATGAGTGCCCCTGGATTTGTTTCTCTAGTCAGCTGGGCTAGGCACAAGCAGTTTTATTGGTCACATCATGGTTACCCACTGGGCTGGTAACGACTAGGTCAGCAGTTTGAAACTACCCACTGCTCTATGGAGGAAAGACGAGGCTTTTGCCTCCTGTGAAGTATTAATCTCAGAAATCCCCAGAGGCAGTTCTATGCTGTCCTATAGGGTAATTATGAGTCAGAATTGACGATGGTAATAAGGGTTTTTGGTTCATTTATACGCTTGTTTTTGGTGACAAATAATTCATATAGAATACAAGTCAATGATTTAAAATATTAGCGTTGTATAATATCATCACTACAATGAATTTCAGAAAAAAAATTCTTCATTTTTATAGTAATTTCTCCCAACCAGCAAAAATGAAAATATATAGATGTTGGACAGGGCAAGATATGACAAAATAATAATTTATAAATTATCAAGGGCTCATGAGGGAGGGGGGAGCAGGGAAGGAGGGGGAAAAAAGAGGACCTGATGCAAAGAGCTTAAGGGGAGAGCAAATGCTTTGAAATGATGAGGGCAAAGAATGTACAGATGTGCTTTACACAGTTGATGTATGTATGGATTATGATAAGAGTTGTATGAGTCTCTAATAAAATGTTAAAAAAAATAAAAATATAGAAGATAAAAACCTCAATCCTAAAGAATGCAAAAATATGCTAAAATCTAGAAGAAATTAAAAATGAGTCAGCAGAAAGAACAAATGGTAAGGCATTAAAATTTAACTGTCCACATTAATTCACTCACGGATGCACTCTGTCAGAGAGCAAGGCCAATCACATCTCTAATCTATTGTCCAAGGGAGTAAAAAGGAGGCCTAAACCCCATGCAGAGTCTGCAAATGGATTTTGGCTTTTACTATCATTCTTAGCCTTCTGCAAACTTGGTGCATAGAATTTAAATTCTAATACAATCTCCACATCTCAGCTTGGAATTTATTTTTTACAGTCCTCAGATCAAGCAAGATGGTGTGCTTTTTCAGTGTGATCTTAGCTGACACCTCACTTATTGGAAGACACGTTTTTGTCAGAAAGAAACCCCAGTTTCTTTGTCAGAAAGAAACTGATTTCTTTCTGACAGCCAGATACCACCTGCTTTATTCATTACACTTTATTATAGCACATTAATCTCTTCATGAGGGTAAATATCAAGAAGGCCTTATACAGTAGTTAAGTGCAAGCTTAAAATCCATCCTCATGTTGTCTGAACCTCATCATTCTGGGGCATGCGGTGGGCAGTTCAAAACACTGACCTTGCAGTCCCCACTAGGGCTGCTTTTCATTACCCACTATTCTAGCTTAACTCATACATTTTCAATTAGACCATTGGAACATCTGTTAGGTAGCTTAGCCTAGGGAATTGGGAAGTTCATTTACGCATGCTCAGGAGAGCCAGCAAAAGACAAAAGCTGGATTTTCCCGCTGGTGGGCTTGGATGGGCGTTACACCTGGAGCAGCCCACCTGGGCCGGGTGATTGCAATTCAGCCAATGGGATCGACCTGGGGTCGTTCACCACACCTTCCCCGGGAACCCTTAAAAGGCAGGGACCTGAAGGGAGAGGGGCTCTTGGGCTCTTGGTCTCTTGGTCTTGTCTTGCTTGGGTGGTCTGGTCGTCTTCGTGGGAGGGGAGAAATCCTTGCGTGTCCTGGAGCAGTCTCTGCCAAGCCGCATGGTCAAAGGAATCCTATGGGTGCCGCGTAAAACCTGATGCTTCTTTGAACTTTCATTAAATTCACTTGGATCACGAGCCCGGCTTCGGCATGAAATCTTTCTCGCGCGGAACCAAGGACCGAGGCTGAGATTTAGGCTGGAGAGAGAAACCTAACACATCCACTCATTGGCACAGCTTCTCTGTGCAATATTCCACGTCTTGATTTATAGGAGGCATTATATTAGTATCTGTTGATTGAATAATACAGTGGTCTGATAATATATTTTCAATGATCATGCAGTGGAATATGTTTACCTCACTTTAACTGAAAAGTCCCTCTAACCATATGGTCCTAGCGGCATGGTAATATATGTCTCTGCCATCTGGCTACAGTTGAGAGCTGCACTACTGGTTTGAGGGTGGCCATTTGGCCCATGGTATTCAATTTGTTCATAAAGTTTTTTGTTGTTGTTTAGTTTAAATGCATTTTGCTTTAAGAAAACCTATAGTCTATGTTGCTCTTTTCTCCTTAAGAAAAATGCCACTGCTCCAAATAAATCAATGTCTGGAGATGAGATCAGTTCCATTTGTCTAAGACCAGGTGTTATGTGGCTAAAGGGCAGTAGCTGGATTGGATGACAGGTTATAGATCCATTCCTTACCCAATGTGCTAACAGGAATCCCGTTTTAAGCCATCATTAAAGAAGATCATATATGGATGGGGTCATACCATCCTCATGGTAGCCAAATAGAGCAACCATACCATCTACACCATCAGCTCTCAACCTGTGTGTCATGATCCCTTTGAGGGTCGAATGACCCTTTCATAGGGATCACTCAATTCATAACAGTAGCAAAATGACAGTTAAGAAATAGCAACAAAAATAATTTTATGATTAGGGGGGTTTACCACAACATGAGAAACTGCATGAAAGTGTCGTGGCATTAGGAAGGTTGAGAACCACTGATCTAATTTTTTCACCAATGAAAAACTGGTAGCTTTTGTACTTGGCAAAGCCGTGTTTGATTTGTTCTGAAGGCCCGGTCATAAAAGGTTTTATTCTTTCTAGTTTCTGTTCCTTAAGTTTTTCTTTGATTGATTTCATGTAGTCTTTAGTAGCCTTCTTGTAGGCTTTTGATAAGCTGGTTCCCTACAAATGATAGTTCAGGACAATATCAACACCAGTGCTTTCTGGAACTTTCCGTTGAGATAGCTCTGTCCTACTGGCCAGCTTCCCATCCACATCCAGGAACAGTTGGACCACAATCTCCTGGATCTTGTCGATGTCCTTGAATGGGTGATCAGAACCTGGTAGATAGTCGCGATGGCAGCTGGAGGCAAACTACACCAGCGCTAGCTTAGCAGAAGCCCCAGGTCATAGCACAGGGGAGAGGGTGTGTGTGGAAGTGGGCACATGCTATCCGGAAAGACTACTCCCTGAAAAGGACCTTATGCTTGGTCAAATAGAGGGTCATGGAGGAAGAGGAAGACCATCAATGGGCTCGAGCATAGTGGCCATTGTGTGGATAAGACAGGACTGGGCAATGCTTCCTGCTGCTGTCCTTAGGGTTGCAGTGAGTGACAATAGACTCACCAGCACCTGATGACAGTCATTTCTGATCCTTTACTTGAGAATGTATAATTATATCCAAACAATTCTTCAAATAAATGGTCTCTTTAATGCTGTGGAGTGTTTAGAAACATACCGTTGAAGCAGAAAGATCAATTCCACAAAGGTAGGAAAATTATCACAAGAATATGGAGAGACGAGCCATTAAAAGAAATACAATCCACTATGGGTTTCCATGCCTGATCTCCTTTGAGACATGTTAGTCAACAACTTCAAACTCTTCATTTCCCACCGTCTCTGTAGAAATGCTCCGGACATTCAAATGAGTAATTTGTTCAAAACTTTAAGTAACCATTCCACTTACATGGTCTTATTTTTTTTAGATGAGATCACACATGTGTGTAGCCTACCATAGGTATTCACTATCCAGTTTACATCTAGTGTCTTGCTAGTCACCGATCCCATGCCTGTTTCATAAAATGGTAATGTTTGTACACAACTGATAGACAGGAGAATTAGGTCAGCAAGAAACAGAAGTTGTGTCAATTCACACATGACTTTTGTAATGTTCTGTGCCACCAAGAAGCAGCAGATGATATTACTGTACCTTATATATATATTTTAAAAATTGTTTCAACTAGCTATAATCATCTCTTGGCAGCACAGTGGCCAATCACTTGCCTGCTACCGAAACATCAGTGGTTCAAACCTATAAGCCACTCTGGTGAAGGAAGATGCAGCAGTGGGCTTCCCTAAACATTAGTCTTAGAAACCCTAGTGGATAGTTTTCCTTTGTCTTACAGAGTTGTGAGTTGAACTGACTCAAAAACACCAAGTTTGATCAACTAGATGTAACATATTTTTGCTTCATATCCACTAATTCGAAGTATATCTGTGGCTTGTGTATCTTAACTCCAACTATTTAAACTAATATTTCAAAGCAAAAGAGATTATATTTCAACTACTCAATGGAATGGAAAATAAATATCTATCTATATCTCATTAGTGTAAAATGGAAATCTTATTAGTAAACAGTGGTATTCATTTTGAATATAAAATAGGAAAGTATAATTCCATTAAAATTGAAATATCATATGCCACAAATGCTCTGTGCAATGGTCTTACTGACCTAGATAAAAGGTGTGTGAATGTCCAATGTAATTATAATAGAAACAAATTCTAATTATAAATTATATGAACTGAAGGTAATGTTCGCATTTGGACTTAGGGGAGATTTCAAGGACTATTTAGGCAATGCTAAAACATCTGCTCAACTTATTATTTTTCTTTAATATTATCAATAAATTGTGGCATATTATTGTTTGAATTATAATAAAATGAAATCACATTCAATATATTATTTAGTTAAATTACATGATTAAAATTATATCTTCAACTATTGACCTTTGACATTAAAATGTTTTCTCCTTTTTAAAGAGGGGTAAAATAACATCTGATATTTTCTAGTTAAGTAACAAATGGTTTGCTTCAAATGTTAAGTTAATGAGATATACCATGAATTTAATTTTTAAATTAATAATGACTGATTAACGATATACCAACATCAATCACATTGTCCTCTTGTTTAAAATATGGGCATGGGTCCATGTATAATAATTTATTTCCCGAGTCTACAAGAAACTGGTAACTTAGCTCTAAATATAAATGATGAATAATGTGGTTGATTGACCATGGCAATGAGGTCTTTCTCCCTATGCCTAGTTCAAATCCATTGAAGCAACAGAGAGAAGCAAGGAGCCCAGAAGCAATGACAGGGAGCAGAGCATTCATGCTGTCAGTATTCTCTCTGTGTCTTACTTTTGAATTTCACTTTATGTCCATTTTATGTTCTTGACTATTTTTCCCTACAGAGGCAGTGGATTTTCTAATGTATCTCTTCTAATCAAAATCTCTGTAACTCCCACTAAATGACCTTTCCTGGATGGATCTGGGTAAGAAGCTGGGGAAAGACATTGATAGGATACAGAGCGATTAATTGCTTGTAGGATTCATTAGCTTGCCATCCTCCTGGGTGTAAACTTAAGTAGGAGGCATGGATTATATTCTTAGAAAGAGCCAGGAGTGGAGATTGTCCTCTGGACCCTGAGATACCTGCACAGTGAAATTTTTTATTCAAACACCACTGTGACAGCAGAGAAGCCACAGTAGAACAAGGAACCAGAGCATGGAGTTGAGTGGTGACATTCCCAGCGTCCACTGTAAATAAAGCTGAGTGCTTTGGGGGAAGAGGTTGGCTAGTGGAGTGGGGTGCCTTTGGGCACTTAGTTGGGCTTGCGGACCCTTGAAGGTCAAGTTGAGTGCTCATAGGCTGAGGAGTAGCATTCCCTTTGAGCACGTATTAGCAGTCCAGAAAGAACCTCATATATCATGCCCTGAATGAATGTCTCCATCCCAAGAATCTCCCATCTGCATAGCAACCTGCTGACTTTAATCAATTCTCGAACGGTGAGCACTGTGTGTGAGTTCTGTGTTGCCGCTGCAACAACTAGTAGACCCTAGATGTGAGAGGACAGAATCCTACGACACAGAACACATCCCCATAAGATTGGTGTCAATGTTGCTGGAATATCTTCCTACACATGTTGAGATATTACAATCTACAAAGTGAATGCACTTCTCTCTTACATCTTCAATTGAGCGAATCTTGCAACCTATAAGTAGCTTGATTATGACTTGTGTTGGTTCATTTATGAAACAGCACTAGGAGGAAGTGGAGATTATAATCAGTGTCCAAAAACATTGGAACCCCTCCCCCTCAAAAAGGATGACTCTAGAGGAAATTATGCTGAGTTAAATAAAGCAATCACAAAAGGACACATAGTGTCTGAGACCACTATTGTCAAAAGTCAAGGTCAAGTTTTCACTCCAACAAAAGGTTTTTGGGTGGTTTCAAGAAGTGGGAGAGGATGGGGTGGGGGAAGGTAATAATTAACTGGAACAAATATATATTAATATATTAACTTGGGTGAAGGGGAAGGCAAAAATAAGGACATTTGTATATATGGCATGAACGGTAAGCCATATATGTCTATAGGGCATGAAGTAGGAGTGGAAAGCAAGAAGCCAAGGCTTCATGAGAAAGGCTGGCAATGTCATCAATGACTAGACTGAGAGCACTGTAACAGCAGGCAGGAGGGAAATGCTCAGAAACACAGAGAGAGAGAGAGAGAGAGAGAGAGAGAGAGAGAGAGAGAGAGAGAGAGAGAGAGAGAGAGAGAGAGAGAGGAGAGAGAGAGAGAGAGAGGAAGAAGGAAGGGGGGGAGGGAGAAAAAATGAAACAAATCAACTCAGAATTTTTGAGCACATTAACACTGAGGGAAATATGGCAAGGACTATCGCCCCTAAGTAGTAACACAGGGAATCTGGAGAGGGAGAGTTCCACGGCAGGAAAGCAACCACTTTGATAAGTTAGAGGCAAGTACATTATCCTAATTTAAATTTCATTCCAAGTATCTTATCCTAATTTAAATATCATTCCCCCAACAGATTCTCCCCTTACAGCTTTGCTGCCTTAAAGTGAGCACATGGTTGATTTTTTTCTCCATACAGAAGTGGACATCCTGTTGCTATCCCTTTGAGCTCTGCTCATACGTTCCCCCAATGCAGGTGTTAGGTTTCCTCCTCTGTGAGCTCAGGGACCTAACTGTAAATTCCACCCACCTTGTGATGCATGCAACTACTAAATATGCATGTCTTATGTCTACCTATAAATATCCCAAGATAATAAAGATGCCCTCTCTTCCCTCCCACTTCCAGGTAGACCGCCACAAGGGCTGAGTTAAGCATGCTACCATAAATTGTGCCTGACTCCTTTATTTTATTCTCTCTCCTATCCTCCCTATCCTCTATGGCTTGACTATTATCTTCATATATTATAACCATACAATTGTGCTTCCTGACCCTTCAGTTGTCGGAGGCTGGCTTCCTCTTATAACCGTCTATGTGTCACACATCATTTTTAGAAAATAAACAAACACAACACACGAGTAACTGAACAGTGGTTGCAGCTGCGTAGGTCCCACCCTGGCACTAAAGCTCAGGAAGGCAGGGAAGCAGGTTGCTGTTCATCAGGCATATTTATTCTTTGGAGCAAGCACGGCTATGGCCTAAGGTTCCAGGCATGCATATTCATTTAAAATTTCTGAATAACAAAATAGATCTGTAAAGATAAAGATTGAGCAAATGTTTTAAAATGTGAACAAAAACGTTTACAGTGTTTTAGAAAATTAGCTCTACTAGGTTGATGTACCCCTGAATCTATGGCCCTTGGATGCCTTTGAAGCTTGGAACAGAACTCACCTTCAAACAAATACCTGTGGTCAACGGTACCACCAGGGAGGTGTGCCCTCCCAAAGACAAGCAACCCCATGAGATGAAAAGGGCAGCATTCCCACTCAGAAAACCTCAGAAGGCAGGATGCCACTGGAAAGAAGTGCCAATGGAAACAAGAAACACAGGAATGAAGTTGGAAGCTTGCCGCCATATTGTGAGAATGGCAAATGATGTCATAAGAGCAAAATGTGTACAATTATGAATTGTTGAGTGGAGAACATTTTTTTGGTAGTAAACTTTCACCCAAACCACAACAAAATGTTTCTTTTTAATCAGCTAGTATTTCTTAAATGCTTTAGTTTCATGTACACTCATGGCTGGTATATCTATCATTATGTCCCTTCAAACACAATTGGCAAAATAGATACGGCAGAGGTTGTGCTACTGTATTTCTCCCAAAGGATGAATCATGCCTTCACTATTGTTCTGTGCTGTTGTGGCTAAATGTAACTGAGGTTCTCTGGCATTAAATAGTAATAAGAAAATAAACCTGGCTGGTAATATTTTGTCACTTTTGACAAGTGCTTAAACTCTGTGAGTCTTAATGTTTAAAAAATATAATGATGATGACTTTAAATTGAGTGATAATGGCATCTGACATGATTTGAATGGTTACCAAAAACAGGCATTAGTCTATGCTTCAGAATATGCATTAACTTGTTAAATCTTGAGTCTGTGTGGTACTTTCTATTTTTAAGGGGTAGAGATAATACATGTATGTTCAAAGTCACACAGAAAGTGCCCGACAGAGCCAGGGTAAGGGTAAGACGACCAACTCCAGAGCCTGTCTGGTTAACTCCTGGATTGTGAGAAGATTCCTAGGGCACAGCTAACATATCTGGGCCCAAACCTCGGTACCACATTGTATCAAGGGCCCTCTATTCCTCTCTACCCATATCTCTACACCTCCAGCCTCACGGCTCTCTTGCTAATGGCTCTATCACTGTTCCCCAGTATGCAAGATGCTGCCACTTTCTGCCTGCGTCTTGGATTGGTCTACCCCAAGAAGCTAGTATGGTTGCTTTCTCATTTCTTTTAAGCCTTTGCTCAACTGTAAGCTGTGCCAGGGCATTTCTGGCCTCACTAATCAGGGTAATAATTCTGCGCTACTTTCTCCATATATCATTTACAGCACCATTGCTCTGGCTAGGTGCCGTTGAGTAGATTCAAACTAATAGGAGAATCCATGTGACAAAGCAGAGTTTAACCATAGCATTCCCAATGGTTGTCACTTACACTGCACCAGCTTACTAGATCGTTCTCCTGTCGAGTCACTCTGTGGGTTCTAGTCACCCACTGTTCAATTAACTGAGAGTAACCATTATGCTTTGAGTGGTTCTTCTTCTTTTTTTATAGTTGCATCTTTAATTGAAAATCTCGTCTGCCATCCTAGCGTTTTCCGCCAACCCGGGGAGCAGAAACATTCTCAGGTTTCACAATCGTTTGCTTAGGTGCTGCCTTGGTGGGAGCCTGAGTTGCAGCCATTGCTGTCCTTTTAGGTCCTTGCTTTGCCTTTTTTGGTGCTTCCTTGGCAGCCCCGAGAGTCTGTTCTTGTTGCGCCTTTCTAACTTCAGGTTTCTGATTCCTCTTGGGCATTCCATCAGGAAGAGATGCACCAGTGATGGCATTCTGGAATTTAACTGCACGGCGGGCTCTTTCCTTTTGAATGCCTTCCGACTGCCCCTTTTTTGTGCTTCCTTCTGTAGAATACGGTCCAGTTTATCTGCTGAGGGTTCCTTTTGGGAAGGAATGCTGATGAGTATTTTGCATTAAGACACTGGAAAACCTTGCCATCAGTGCTGGCAAAGCGTCTCCCATGCCCAAGGTCAATCTTGTACGCCCTGACAGTGCAGAGCTCGAGCTTCGTGGATGCAACAACAGAGGAACAGGGCAGATGGCCAAAAGCTTGAGTAGTCCTTACATAGCGATGATAGGCTTTTCTGTTAAGTTGGAAGGGCTTGGGTTCTCAACTGGTTATATCGTGATCTGACACAACATAATCACTTTCATAATGGGACTAGCTACGGTAAGCAGCTAATCAATTTTAATGAGATTAGAGTGGGATGAAACACCTCTGTTCATATCACAGCCCTGATTAATCAATCAAAAGGACAATTCCTCAAGGGAGTGGTCTGCTTCCAGTAGAAAGAGGCATTGTGGAAAAGCTTACTTGTGCTTTGCTTGGCCTGGAGGTTGCATCTGTCTCATCCTCTAGCCTCCCATTCTTTGGACCTGAGTCAGCAGCCTAAAACACTGCCTGCCTAAGCTGGGAACTCCTAGCTGCATCCAATTTGAGCTGCCAACCGCAGAGCAATTAGTTTGTGCAGCCACAAGCCTACTGTCCTCTGGCCAATCTTGGGTACATCAGTTCCTACTACTACAAGAGTTACGAGAAGCTTCCACTGACATGTGCGTTAGTGTGAGTTGACTAGAGAAACAAATCCAGAGACACTCACATGTGTACAAAAAAAGATATTTATATTATAGAGTAATTGTATATTAAGAAGACATCCCAGCCCAGTCCAGATCAAGTCCATAATTCTGATATTAGCCCATATGCCCGATACCAATCTCTAAATTCCTCTTCAGACTCACACATCCTTGCAATGACACCAAATGCAGGAAGATCAGAGGCCAGTGGGTGGAAAGTCTTGTGGATCCAGTAGGAGTGGAACTATCTCAGCACTGGCGTGGGTCTCCATGTGGTTCCTCCAGGTCCAGGGCTCTGGTTCCATCAGTGTAGCTCCATGTGGCTTGTCAACAGGAATGTGTAGCAGAGAGTAAGTAAGTGTGGTTCTGGTCTCCAGTGAGCTATTTATCTTTGTAGTGCCTGCAAATGAGGTCGTCAAGCTGTGACTCGATTGACAGGCTAACCTCTACCCCTTCACGCTTCATAGTCTCAAGTTAACATCAGATTATGCAACTACCATACTATCTAACCCATGGATTCAGAACGTGTTATCTTGGTGCATTTGGTATTGTTTACAAATAAAAATTTCAAGAACACCCATGTTTTTGGCCTTCCTTACTCATTGTCCAGCTTTCACATACTTCTGAGGTGATTGAAAATACCCTGGCCAGGGTCAGATGCACCTTGGTGATCACAGTGACACCTTTTCTCTCTAACATTTTAAACAGGTCTTTTGCATGAGATTTCCCCACTGCTGTTGCCATCAGCAGAACTCTGGGGGCATTGTGGTTATCTATTGGGTTGCTAGCTGCAAGGTCAACAGTTGGAAACCACTAGCTGACTCCTTCCAATAACGACAAGGCTTTCTACTCCAATGAAGGGTTACAGTCTCAGAAATCACAGGTGCAGTTCTACCTGGTCTTATAGGGCTAATATGAGTCAAAACTGACTCAATGGCAGTGAGTTATTTAGTTCCCATTGGCATTTATTGTGGATCCAACTCAACTCACTCTGTAAGCCAATTCTGACTCATGGTGACCCTCTAGAACAGGGTACTTCTGCCCTTGTGGGTTTCTGAGATGGCAACTCTTATGGGATTAGAAAGCATCACCTTTTCCCCAAAGTGTGGATCCAAGTAGAATGAGATAATTGGCAATTGTAGTCTTATTTTACTGATGATGCTTATTGGTCCATTTATAAATATATATATATATATATATATATATCAAGAGAGAGAGAGAGAATCTATACTTAAGTCTGTAATTTTTTATCATCATCAATACAATAAGTGCTTCAAGCTCTTTTAATTTTCAGCAAGGAAGGTGGTTTTAGCTGCAGATCTCTGGTTGTTAGTGAGCCTTCTTCCAATCCTGATGCCACACTCTTCTTCATATACCCTAGCACCTCATACAGATAGTTTGGCAACACACAGTTGGAATTAGTCTGACGAGTCCTCTTTTTGTCACAGTGCACACACTGTATCCTCACTTGAAGAGGTGTGTACAGTAAATTGCAGAGTTCATAATTGAGAGAGTGAATGTTTGCTGAACATGTGAAAATGAAGTTACAGAATTGAATCAGATCTGAAATGTTGAGTTTTAATGTTTTTTGCCAAAAAGTAAATAACAACCCTTTTGCTATCATTCAAATATAATTTTTAGCCAACCGATATTCAGTCCTTAATATAGGCCATACATTGTCCTAAGCAAAACACCTTTCAGAATTTCAATTTTATACAATTAAAAGTTTGAATAAAATAGAGTCAAAGGTAGATTTAGTAACTTACCTAAAACCACAGAGAAAATAAGCAATGAATAAATTAGAATTACAACACAATGTCTCACTCAAGAGCTGGCTCCTAACCACTGGCATAGCAGCCCCTAAATATTAACAGTTCGCTCAAAAACTATCAGCTGAATAATGTACTAAATTAAATGTCTGATTGCAAATTGAATAACCATTAAATTTAGTACTGGCACTTTTCTAATTATAATGATGGAATATTATTTTTCTGTTTCTTTGAATAGTCTCCTTAAACATGAAGGAATGTTATTATTCTCATTTCCCAGTTGTGTTGGTATGGTTATTACATTTTGATATATTTTCTCACACACTATTATGGAAGCAAAATTTTAATAAAAAGGAAATTATAAAATTCTTAATCTGTCACTCCCTTTTCTATGAATATGCAAATTTTCACCATTATTGACATATTAAAAATATGATATAGTTATTGGTGTGTCTCTATACAGACTGGAGACTATCTTATTATTTGGTCTTTTAGAAAAACACAATGTATTTGATAGTCATTTGAAGATAACACCATAATATATTCACAGTGCAACCTCCCCCAAAATCAAGCCTTATGTTTTCCATTTATGACATATGGTTTATTAAAATGAGTTGTAGGTTTTAAATGGAAAGTTAAAAGTAGATGGAAAAAAATCAAATAGCTATGCTATTGCAAATAAGTTATATTTCAATTTTTATATTCATATTTGCACAAACATATATACACACAAAAATGTGTAAAGACCTGGAGGTCCAATAAACAAAAGGGAAGATATTACTTGGCAATCCTGAAGCTAAAAGAATTTTACGAATGAGTGTTCAGGTCATGAATTACAATACTGAAGGATTTTCCGGCTAAAATATTGAACAATGTAGAAGTGTCTAAGGAAGATGGAAGGAAAACACATAGTGCTATGCCGAAAATAACTGGCTGGTGTTCCAACATTTAAGAAGTTACCACATGATCAAGAACTGATGTCCCTGAAGGAAGAAGTCCAACCTACACTGAAGGTGTTGGTGACAAAACAAAAAACCAGGTTTCTGAAATTGGTAGAATACCATTTGAGATGTTCCAGTAAGAAGATGATGACCTGGAAGCACTCACACTTTTAGGCCAAGAAACTCAGAAGTCAGCCAATTGGCCAACCAACTGGAAGAGATCCATGCGTGTGCCCCTTCCAAAGACAGGTATGGACACAACAGAATACTGAAACTATCAAACAATTCCATTAATAACACATGCAAGAATAATTTTACTGAAGATAATTTTTAAAATGTTATAGCAGTCCATTTCCAGGGAGCAAATTCATGCAGATTCAGAAATCCATACAAGTTATAAAGAAGAATGGAACAAAGAATGGACCATCTTTGCTGATGGCAGAGAAATTTTGCCTAAAAGTAGAAATTGCCAGAAAGTTGTTTACCTGTGTTCTATTGAATATTCAAAAGCATTCAACCGTGTTGTTGTTAGGTACTGTCTAGGCAGTATTGATTCAGTGATTTTATATCCAACAGAACAAAACATTGTCTAGACCTGTGTCATCTTCACAATTGTCATGTATGAGCCTATTGTTGCAGCCACTGTGTTAATCAATCTCCTTGAGTTTTCCTCTTTTTGGCTGACCTCTACTTTACTAGGCACTGTTTCCTATTCCAAAGACTGGTCTTTCCTGATAACATATCCAAGGTAGTGAGAAAAAGTCTCCCCATACAGGCGGGTATTTACTCTGCCCTATAGGGCCACTGTGAATTGGAGTCAATTCAATGACGGTGGTTAAATCCCAAATGAAGCTGTTGAACTATGTAGGCCGTGCCAACTTGTGAATACTATTGGTAAGAAGAGGAATTCCAGAGTGTTTAGCTATTCTCTTGCAGAACCTGTACACAGACCAAGTGGCATATTCTTTCAGTAAAACAGAGGGAAAATACTACAGGGTTGAAAGCTGTGTAACAAGTTGATAAATATTATCATTTTACCATACTTATTCAATGTGTATGCAGAGTAACCTCTAATTGAACACCAATTGACAAAGAGTACAGGTAGCAACGATGAAAATTACAACTTTCCTCTAGTTCCTAAATGCTTCCTCCCCCACCCCCACCCCCACCACCCACCATCATGATCCCACTTCTACCTTACAAATCTGGCTAGACCAGAGGATGCACACTGGTTCAGATAGGAACTGGAAACACAGGGAATCCAGGAGGGATGATCCCTTCAGGACCAGTGGTGTGAGTGGCGATACTGGGAGAGTGGAGGGAGGGTGAGGTAGAAAGGGAGAAATGATGGCAAAGATCTACATATAACCTCCTCCCTGGGGGATGGACAACAGAAAAGTGGGTGAAGGAAGATGTCGGACAGTGTAAGATATGACAAAGTAATAATTTATAAATTATCTAGGGTTCATGAGGGAGGAGGCAGCAGGGGAGGAGGGGAAAAATGAGGAGCTGATGCCAGGGGCTTAAGTGGAGAGCAAATGTTTTGAGAATGATGAGGGCAACGGATGTGCAAATATGCTTTAAACAATTGATGTATGTATGGATTGCGAAAAGAGTTGTAGGAGCCCCTAATAAAATGTTTTTTTTTAAAGAAAAGAAAAAGAATGCATCATGGGGATTAGATAACATGCATTAACAGCCTGAACTAACAACCACTCCCACTGAATTTGATTCCAACTCATAGTGACCCTCTCTTGTTGAAAGATACAACCTCTCATGCTAAATGCCAAGAGGACTTGAAGCACTGACTGATGGAAATCAAAGACTACACACTTCAGAAAAGAATACACCTTAACACGGAGAACATGAAAATCCTCACAACTTAGAAAATAAGCAACATTACAATAAATAAACAGAATATTGAAGCGATTAAGGCTTCCATTTTACTCCAGCTTCTATAATCAAAGCTGGAGAAAACAGCCATCAAGAAATCGAATGACATATTGCATTGGGCAAAGTTGCAAAAGACTTATTTAAAATGTTTAAGAGAAAATGTATCATTTTGATGATTAATATGGCCATGGACTGCTAAACGGACAAATTGGTTTGTCTTGGCCAGAGTGCTCTTAAGAGGCAAGGATAGCAAGACTCCTTCTTACATACTTTGGACATATTGTCAGGAGAGATTGATCTCTGGAGGAAGAGATCAAACTTGGTAAGGTAAAGGGTGGCGAAAAAGAGAAAGACACTCCATGAGATGGATTGACACAGTGGCTGCAACAATAGGCTCTGACATAGGACCAATGGTGAGGATGGAGCAGCACAGTGCAGTGTTTTGTTCTGTTGCATCTAGGGTTGTCTTGGGTCAGAATCCACTTGATGGTATCTAACAACAGCAACAACAACAAACTACAATGTAGCCTAACCCAAGCCATGGTATTTTCAACTGTGTCGTATGCATGGGAAAGCTGACAATGAGTGGGGAACATGGCATAAGAATTGATTCCTTTGAATCATGGTGTTGGTGAAGAATATTGGAAATTCCATGAACTGCTAGAAGAATCAACAAATCCAACTCAGAAGACCTATAACCAGAACGCTCCTCAGAATTGAGGGTTGGAGCATTTCATCTCATGCACATTGGACATGTTATCCGGAAGAACCAATTCCTAGTGGAGCCCATCCTGCATGGCAAAGTGGGAACACTTGTAAATAGGGTGCAGGACTTGGCAGTGTTTAGTTCTGCTGTCATAGTGACAGCTATATGACATAGTTGTTATGTCATAGTGATATAAGGTCAGTATGAAACACCTGAACATCACCCAACACAAGTTTATAACATTATATAAATATGATGTTATATATATTATATTTAACAAAGTTTATATCTATTCATATATGATATACACGAATATATATAATCATATATTCATGATATATATGAATACATATAATATATGAATAATATAATATATAATATATATGAATATATATATAATCTTCTACCCCTCTTCATTTTCAATTTCAATCAAATTAAAAGGGTTTTTCAGTGATTCGGAAATATTTTTTTAAAAAAATCATAGATTCTGGCATTGGGAGAAAATCATAGAAAGGCTAAGAGAGTGTCTATTGTGATCCTGTTATTTACAAATGAGATAACAGAGGCTGGAAAATGATGTGATCAAAATTATAAATAATCATCAAATCCTGGAGACGGTCTCTATAAATGTTTAAAGCCAATTGGGGGGCCTACTGTTACAGCTCTGTACCAGGTCACTTTATCCCCAGCTTCTCTTTCCTGCAGCCATTCCCACCCAAGTCAATGCTGATTACACCCCAGCAGCGTTTGGTTGGCTCATTCCTCTGTTTGTCAGGTGTTTTGTTCTAAAAGGCAGTCTGCTGTCAGGAAAGTGAATTTCTCTGGGTAAGTTCTGAGAGGAAGTGTCTAGCCTACTTCAGCCCCACAGACCTCTTGGAGTTAAAGTGGGTAGAACGCCTTCCAGGTTGAGTTGACATGCTTGTTTTTCTTTTTGAGTTGACATTCTCAAACCATCTACCTGTATTTACCATTGAATTACTTATTCATGCCACAAGGGGCTTTACACAAGAATTAAATTGTGATTTGTATCTAAAAATTAATAAATGTGGTGTTATATTAATAACATAGCCATGATAGTGATCCTCTGTTTCTGGTCTCTCAAGCAATCAGCAAACAAGGAATAAAAGCCAATTTCCTGAATTGATGTTGACTTTAAAAAGTAGCAGTTACTGTAATTATGAATATTGGAACCTTTAACCACTGAGACTGAGAATGAATGGAAAATACCTGCCATCACTTTTACTTAATATCTCTCTGGTGCTCCTAACCAGTGAAAACCAAAAAGAAAAAATTAAGGTCATAAAATTACAAAAACATTTTTCAGAGATTAAAGCATTGTAATTAGAAAAATATTAAATAAACTAGAAAATGTAAATAAACAAGTAACATTATTAAGTGAATTTAGCAAGGGAACTTGATATAAATTTACTATGCAAACACTAATTATACTTTTTATTAAATCCAGGACCAATTATTAATGATTTTTACACAAACTATTTAGAGTAGCTTTTATAATGATCAAAAATCTAAAATATCTTCAATGCTTATTTTAAAATATGAATTATTTCTAAGTAGAGATTTTAAAGAATATTAAATCAATCTTAATGCTGCAAAAGTGTGAATTAGTTAATATGGATCTACCTGCCATAGCCTTTGTTATTCTGACCAAACGACCTTTGTCTTCCTGACGGATCTGAGTAAAGGGTGGTGAAGATACAGATCAGATTATACAATTCAACTAATGGTTATTGTTAACAGGGTCAGATTATCCACAGGGTTTCCTATGCTGTACCTTTTACAGAATTGCATCACCAGGTGTTCTTCAAGCAGAGCATTGGTGCCTGTGAACCATGACATTTTCATTAGTTGCCGATCACTTAACCATTTATACCATCAAGCTTCACAATTTGTAGTATTTATTCAAGAAGTGCGCAAAATGAATGCATATTTGGAAATTTGCTTTCTATCAAAACTGCCACTACACGGTGATGTATAAAGATAATTTATCAATATTGGTGCTGGTTCAATTAATTATCCACAAAAAATAAAACTGACCCATATTACACACAAAGAAGGAATTCCTAGGTTGTCTTACATTAATTGCGAAAGATAACACAAGAATATATCATATTGTGATAAGCAATGCCTTTTCTTTTTAAAGAGTAGAACACTAATTTTAAAGGTATAAATTGATAGATAGAAGTTTTTTGGACTTAAGAGCCTCCGCACATCTGAAGATACACCTGAAGGATGAAAAATCAGCTATCAAAATGTGAATAATATATGTGATGCACCTATAACTTGCAAAGGGCATGGATCATAACACATGAATTTTCCTAAAATCTCAATTAAGAAAGGAAGTAATGGAATCAGGGAGGGAGGACAGAAGGGAAATAAGAAAGAAGGCAAGGAGGAAGGAAGGGGAGAAATGAGAACTTAAACAGGAACTGAAGAGATCTTTGGTCAATTATCCAATAAAATTGTGACAACTACTTAGTTACCAAAGAAATTCACCTTAAAACTATAGAAATATATTACTAATGCCAACTAGAATGTTGAAATTAAATATACTCACAATCCCAAATGCTAGCAAGAGAGTAAACAAATGGAACTCGTATATGTTGTACTTTGGATTTAAAATGAATCAGTTACTTTGTAAAAGTTGAATGTGAGCACATGTGTATTAAAAGGCCACTTTTTTTGAGATACGTAAACAATGAAAATGTTCACATGTTCAGTAAAAGTTATACAGAAGAGTGATAGTAGAAGTAAGGATCTCTCGTGGCGTACTAGTTTCCTGTTGACCTACTGCAAGATTGCAAGGTCTGCAGTCAAAAGCAACCAGCCATTCCACAGGAAAAGATGGGGTTGTCTACTCCTGTAAAGAGTCACAGAGTCAGAAACTTGCAAGGACAGGTCTAACCTATCCCATAGCGTTGCTATCAGTCTGCATCAACTCACTGACATTGAGTTTGGTTTGGTGAGTTAATATCATACTAGATGGATGAGATAGTTAAGGTTTAACTGAGAGGAATTACTGAAACCAGAATGAAGGCTGAACATGGTATTGGGACAGGAGGAAACCATAAGGAAATAGAAGAAAGGAGTAGGAGGCAAAGGGCATACATAGATGCCTAAATACATACATGTACATATGTAAATATATTTATGGTTATGGGGGAAATAGACCTTGGGTAGCAGGTGGACATTGTGCCTCCTCACATGCATTCCCTTAATACAAGAGCACCTTGCTCAGGTAAACGGTCATTCCATGATACCCACCTTCCCGACATGATCACTGAAGACAAACGTGTGCATAAGCAAACGTGGTGAAGAAAGCTGATGGTATCCAGCTTTCAAAAGATATCGCCTCTGGGGTCTTAAAGGCTTGAGGGCAAACAATTGGCCATCTAGCTCAGAAGCAACAAATTCCACAGAGAAGAAGCACACAAGCCTGTGTTATCACGAGGTGTTGAAGGGATCAGGTAGCAGACATCAAAGAACAAAAACCATCAGTGTGTGATCACCTTCCCCACATAAACGCTGAAGACGAATGTGTGCATAAGTAAGTATGGTGAAGAAGGCTGATGGTGCCCGGCTATCAAGAGATATAGCATCTGGGGTCTTAAAGGCTAGAAAATAAACAAGAGGCCATCTAGCCCAGAAGCAACAAAGCCCACATGGAAGCAGCACACCAACATGTGTGATCATAAAGGGCCGAGGGGACCAGGTTTCAAGCACCAAAAGTGGGTGGGTGGGAATCATATCATCGTGAATGAGGGGAGTGCATGCTGGGGACCCAATGCCCATCTGTAGACAACGGGACGTCCCTTGTAGAGGGATAGTGGGGAGGAGATGAGTCACTCAGGGTTCAGTGTAGCAATAATGAAACTCACAACCTTCCCCTAGTTCTTAAACACTTCCTCCCCACAACTATCATGATCCCAATTCTACCTTGCAAACCTGGTTAGACCAGAGAATGCACAGTGCTACAGATGGGAACTGGAAACACAGGGAATCCAGGACAGAAGAACCCCTCAGGACCAGTGGTGAGAGTGGCAATACCTGGAGGGAATGGGGGGTTGAAAGGAGGTACAGATCACAAGGATCTACATAAAACCTCCTCCCTGGGGGATGGGCAACAGAAAAGTGGATGAAGGGAGACTCTTGGCAGTGTAAGATAAGATAAAATAATAATCTATAAATTATCAAGGGTTCATGAAGGAGGGGGAAGCGGGGAGGGAGGGGGAGGGGAAAAAGGAAAATGAGGACCTGATTCCAGGAACCCAAGTGGAAAGTGAGTTTTGAGAATGATGAGGGCAATGAATGTATAAGTGTGCTTTACACAATTGATGTATGTGTGGATGGTGATAAGAGTTGTATGAGCCCCAATAAAATGATTTAAAATAAATAAATAAATACATGTGGGAGTAATTGAAGGGCAGGGAGATAAATAACTCTGTTAGCCTTGCCTTTCTAGTTCTTGGGTCTCTTGCTTTCTGATGGTCGGATCTGAGTACAGCTGCCTTAGCCAGTTTCCTGCTTCAGCTGGCAAGGCTCACTTCCTGCAAGACATCCCCAAGCCACATGGACCTACCCGGATGCAGGCCCTGGTGCTGAAGCAGCCATATGGAGATCCTTGCCAGCACTGAGATGCTTACATGCTCACTGATTAGGCTTTCCTCCTGAAGTTGGTGTCATTGTATGTGAGTTGTGAGATTGAGGAAGACTTTATAGATTGGTGTAGGACATGGACATGTCAGACTTATGGGCTTGGACAGCCCAACTGGGTTGGGATGCTTTCTGAATGCACACTTACCCTTTATATAAAACTCTCTCTTATACATATGAGTTTCTGAGGATTTTTCCCCTAGTTAACCCAGACCAACACAAGGATGTAAGATATAAAACCAATAATAATTTAAAATTTATCAAGGGTTAATGAGAGTGGGAAGATGGGGGGGTGGTGGTGAAGATAAAAAGGAGTTGATACCAAGGGCTCAAGTAGAAAGAAAATGTTTTTAAAAGGATGAGGGCAACATATGTAAAATTTGCTTGACACAGTGGATGTATGGCAAAACACAATGGGCGTGTAACAGAACAGCAAGGGGAACAGAGCAATGAAGTACCCAAGGATTATCAAAAATAAATTGGGGCCAGAGAATGGCATCCCATCAGACTCAACCATAAAATACTCATAAAGGTCAACAAACAGACCTTGAACTGTTTATAGGCTTTTTTTCTTTTTGTCTTCCATTTTGTTGTTGTTGATGTTTCTTTGCTTTGTTTTGCTCTGTCTTGTTTTTGTGTATATTGTTATCTCTGCATGTCTATCTAGATAAGGGAGGCCGGATAAACAATCTGGAGGAGAAAACACCAGGACAAAGGTTCTGGGGGTAGGAAGTGGGGGAGGGAGTGTGTGTTGGGGGAAGGAAGTGGGTGTTAACAAACCCAGAGATAAGGAAACAAAAAGGGATCTAAAATTGATTGTGAGGAGGGTGTGGAGGCCTGGTAGGACTTATCAATAGCAATGCATCCAAGAGGAATTACTGAAACACAAATGAAGGCTGAACATGATAGTGGAACAAGTGGAAAGTAAGAGGAAATAGAGGAAAGAACTAGGAGGCAAAGGGCATTTATAGAGGTCTAAATACAGGCATGTACATATGTCAATATATTTATATATGATGATGATCTACGTACATATTTTATTGTTTAGTATTAAGGTAGCAGATGGACATTGAACCTCTACTCAAGTACTCCTTCAATGCAAGAACACTTTGTTCTATTAAACTGGCATTCTATGATGCTTACCTTCCTGACATGATTGCTGAAGACAAAGAGGGAGCATAAGCAAATGTGGTGAAGAAAGCTGATGGTGCCAGCTATCAAAAGATACAGTGTCTGGGGTCTTAAATGTTTGAAGATAAACAAGCAGTCACCTAGCTGAGAAGCAATAAAGCCCACATGGAAGAAGCTCACCAACCTGTGTGATCATGACATGTTGATAGGATCAGGTATCAGGCATCAAAGACCCAGAACAAAAAATCATGCCATTGTGAATGAGGGGGAGTGTGGCATGGTGACCCAAAGCCCATCTGTAGACAATGGGACATCCCCTTACAGAAGGGCCGCGGGGAGGAGATGAGTCAGTCAGGGTGCAACATAGCACTGATGAAACATACAACTTTTTTCTACTTCTTTAATTCTTCCTTTCCCTTACCCACCAGCCGCACTATCATGACCCCAATTCCACCTTACAAATCCGGTCAGACCAGAGCATGTACATGGGTACAGATAAGAGCTGGAAACAAAGGAAATCCAAGACAGATAAACCCTTCAGGATCAATATTGAGAGTAGCCATACCAGGAGGGTAAGGGAAAGGTGAGGGATTAAGGAGGAATCAATCAACATGATCTACCAATAACCTCCTCCCAGGGAGATGGACAGCAGAAAAGTGGGTGAAGGGAGACATCGGTCAGTGTAAGAAATGAAAAAAAAATTAATAAATGATCATGGGTTCATGAGGGAGGGAGGGTGGGGGAAGGAGGGGGGAATAAGCTGATACCAAGGTCTCAAGTAGAAAGAAATGTTCTGAAAATGATGATGGCAACAAATGTACAAATGTGCTTGACATGATGGATGGATGCTTGTATTGTGATGAGTTGTATGAGCTCCCAATAAAATGACAACAAAACCAATAAAAAATGGATATATGGATTTTTATAAGAGCCCCAAATAAAATGATTAAAACAAAACCCAAAAATCCCCCAATGTAAAAGTCATGGCAATGGGTAATAATGGCACTTCCACTCAGTAAAATATAATTTGGTAATATATAGGACTACACTACTGGACTGGCGACCCAGAACATTAAGCCCTGGGCTGCCAACCCAAAGGAAGTGGATGAAATCCACCAGCTGCTCAGTAGAAGGAGGAGTCACTGTCCGTTCCATAGGATGACAGCCTTGTAAGCCCTAACGCTTTGTCTGCTCTGTTGTACAGATCACTGTGGTCAAAATGGACTCAGTGGCAGCGGGTTTATATGAAACTGCATAAATACAGAAGTGTGGAAAATAGAAAGTTTAAATATAATTAAATGATTCAGTAATCTTATAAATCAGGATACTGTGTCATTTTAAAGAATTATAGGAACAGGGGCTTAATGTTTATGGGAAAGTTGGAGAGGATCTTCGTGACTCTGGCCATTATTCACAAGAGTAAAGAATACACATCAAGATAAAATGCTTCTTTGATTTCTTCACCGCTAACATGATATTTTTTAGCATCTGTAATTTATAATTTAATCATCTGTATCATGGCTCAATATGCATTTCCTTAAGTTACATGTCACTATCTCTTATTTGCATAATGTAGATTCAGTAAGAGCATGTTGATTCACAAACTGAATATCATCAAGTGGACCAAGTCTTATTCAAAACAAATATCTTTATTTAATCCTACTATAAAATTATTATTGGAAATTATGACCCTAAAGTTAGCAATATTAAAAATTAATCTCTTTATATCATGTCTTAGATATATTTGACTCAAAACAGTATAATATTGATATTTGATATTAATGAGAATTTGTTTTGGTATACACCAAGTAGCATTGCATTTAATAGAAATGTAAACTTTTTATTAGTTGACATTGTATAAGGCATTTTATGATATAAATGTTAATCATTAGAGATTCCTAGAGAGCAACATTTGGTTTAATGTATTTGTTAGTTGACTTTTAAAAATAAAAAAAAGAGAATCAAGAAACTACTTAACTTGCTGAAAGACAATAATTACTCTGAGCAGAGAAGCTCTGAAGAGATTATTGTTGCAAAGCAAAACTAGAAAAGTTCTGAAAATGATCCTTTTAAAGTCTACATCTTATATCCCATATTCATGTATGTGCTGAACTGTCCCTGTTAATTAGAGAGAAAGCAGAAACCTTGGGGATAAGCCTCAATTTATGGAATTCAAGAGGAAGCAGGATAAAAGAAGGAAATAAACATTAAGAAAAAATGTACTCATAGCAAAAGCCATATTAAAAAACAAAAGAAAACCAGAAAATAACAAATGCTGGAGAGAGTCTTATACACTGTTAATGGGCTTATAAACATGTACAAGCATGGTGGAAATTAATACGGTGTTACCTAAAACAACTGGGACTAGAGAAATGCCATATAACCCAGACAGACCTCTGATAGGTGTTTAGTCTAAAGAAATAAAAAACAGAACAGGAACCAATATGTGCAACCCCATGACCATTGAAGCGCATCTCAAAACAGCAAGAATCTGGAAACAGCCCAAATACCCATTTGTGGAAAAATGGATAAAGAAACTCTGGTACACTCACAGCTGAATATTATGCCTCCCCCAAACAAGTGATTAAACCACAAAACATCTCATTATATAGGTGGACCTGGAAACCATTGTGCTGAGCAACTTAGTGGGTCTTAAAACAACAAATACCCTGTGTGGCCTTTATCATAAAGATAAACATCAAGCCAAATGTAGGCATCAGTTCTCAGGTCCTATAATCTACCAAGCTGCTCTCTCAAACAAGGATGTGATGTACGGGGTGCACATGTTTCACAGATCCTCCCCTTACTTGTGGGCTTAAAAATCACTTCAATAGAGGAAGCCTCTCCTCAGCAGGGATCCCTTTCCTCATGTTGGGTGAAGAGGGAGAAGGTCAATCAGTCCTTGCCATTGAACATTTTTCTATAGTCAACTCAAACCAACAGTCACTCCTAGAAAGATAATCAGTGAGCCCTGAAGGAAAGTCAAGTGGGGAGGAGGGCAGGGGTAGGGTCTGTCTCAGAGAAGTTATCAGTTCTGTTGGTGGCTAAACCAGATAGGGCAACCTGGCCGTGGCAAAAATGCATAGCATTCCTTACATGGACACCCAAAGGGAAAATACACTTTGTATTATATTCCTAATGAGGCACTTAAAAAAAGTTGTATTGGCCTTCACCCACTGTGGGAAACAGATCCCCCCCCCCCCCATTTTCACCCTGTTTGCCAGCACATTGTGAGTTCTGCGGCTTAGAAGTTCTCTCCCTGAAGACATCAGCCATCCAGAGCAATCAGACTATTGACTGTCCCACCATAGGTGGGGCTCACACCCTACTGATAAGGATGGTGATTGTTTCCATGGGGAGTCCAGAGAATAGATCAAACCAAGTCAAGGAGGATCAAGGAGAGGCTGCCATCTTGAGTCTAGGATCTGCCCATCTTGTCACATGTGTAACCCTAATCCCTTCCTAGATTGTCCCCCCCACCACTGCTGTATTACCTATGGTACAACCCCTTCCTGTGACTATGTGGTTACCTGTAATCTGGGGAGCTTGCATGCCCCTAGGTATATATAGGCCTTGCTCAGAAATAAAGAAGCCTCTGCTCTCTCTCATTTCCCACCTACACATGGACCGCCAAGAGAGGCTGAGGTGAGCTTGCTCCCATGATTTTATCTTCTCTCCTACCTTTCCTATCTTCTATGACTTTACTATAATTTTATATATTATTGCTGTACAATTGCTCCTACAGACCTCGCCCCCCACCCCATGTTGTCAGAGGCTGGTTACTCTGACAATCCACATATCATATAATTCAGTAATTCAATTATATCAAGAAGAGTTGTACAACCATCACTACAATCAATTTTAGAATGTTTTCTTCTTTTTGTACTCATTGTTATAAGCGTGATTATTTTTTTCATTGTGACAAAAATTTACGCGACAAAATATTCTCAAATTCAACAACTTCTACATGGACAAGCCAGTGCGATTGATTATACCCTTCATACTATGCATCAATTATTGATATTCTTTTACAAATTATTCCACCACCATTAATATAAATCCAATGCCCACTAAACAAAACTCTCTTTTCTTCATCCATGGTAACCATTGGTCAACTTTGGTATCGTCTTGGTTTTCTTTTTAATATTTTTGTGATATAAAATTCACATATCATACACTTCCATCATTCTTTTAAAAAGAGTTTTATATCCACCATAACAATCAGTTCTATTGCTTTCTGCTCACTCCTTCATTCACTGTTTGCACACCATTGCCCCTCAATTCCCCCCACCATTGCATCAATTATTGTCTCTATGCATGCACAACTTCTGTGCTTTATACAATGGGACAACTAAAAGAAACAATCAAAAAGCAAACACAGAATGAAACCCAAAAATGAAATGATACTAATATAAAGATAAAATAAAGAGTACAAGTGAAAAGACCACCAACAATATTTTAAAAGCCAGAGAAGAAATTTCTGTCGTGGAACAAGTGAGAAATATTTAAGCCTAGAGAAAATTCAGGTCAAGAGGTAGGTCAAATGACCAAATATCATATCATATGTGGCTCTATTCACCAGCATCAAGTTTGCAATCTTCTCTGCCTGACAGTAAAGCTGTTCGAGTCCCTCTCTTGTGGCCACAGGGGATCTGCCAGAGACTTAATCTGACTAGCTTCTCTGCAGATGGATGTTGGGCCCGCACTGTCCTCCACAGCCCTCTACAAATTGGGCGTTCACAATTTAAGCTGTGCTACTTTTCCCTTCATTTTATTTGGGTGTTGTTATGGTCATCTTTGGATCACACAGGCTGGTGAGCTTCTTCGATGAAGACTTAGTTGATGCCTCACTTAGATGGCTTTTGGTTTGAATAAAAGCCTTTAAGACCCCAGGTACTATTCTAATTGATAACAGTTACCATCTGCCTTCTTCACCACAATTTCTATAGCATTGATTGGGCACTTTTGAGCTATTTCTATCCGGCCCTTAATGACCCAGGCTATGTGCTACAGACAATTGGGACCTTAAATTCTGTCCATTCAGGATGTACAACATTCTTCATAGACCACACCATACAGAGTCAATTTTGAAACCCCTCTGAGTGAATTGGACTTTACCTTCAACATACCTAGAGCAGATTAAAGGAACTGAAATACTCCCTTAGATTTAAGACTAAAACACCCGAGAGGAATTGCATGGCTAATATTCCAAGGTTATGGATTTGAAAGTCATTGGACTTTGGTTCAATCCTCAATAAAATGTAAAGGATGTCTCTACTGTCAATCAGAGACATATATAAACCATAGCTAAATGAATTAATTTGAGATCACACTTAACCATACCCCTAAACTAAGAGCAATTCATTCTTATGGCATGGCCCTACTCAATACTTGTCCTCAGAACAAACTCACGGATGATGTGGACGAAAAGTATGGTGAAAAACAAAATAGACATTGGACATTGCCCCGCTATTGGAAAGAATAGCTTTGGAGGTTCCTTAAAGGCTTTCCTTAAAACAAGCACCAGTCTAAGCGAGGTGTGAGCTATGTCTACATGGAGGAAATAGTCCTGTCGACATTATTCCTGTAAGTAGTAAAATCTAGGACCAAAGGTGGGAACGGTATTAGAGCTTAACTTCTGATCATCCAGTCTGCAGAAGATTAGGGCTGACAATGGAAGTTCCAAATTCATGTGCAGGATCGCCACAGGCTTTAGCCCCCGAAGAAGCCCCCTCCTACCACTGAACAGGGATGTGAATAGAAATACTATCAAACAGAATACCTTTGAAAGTGAATATATGCCGATGTAGGTAGGTTAAAATTAAATATCTTATCATTTGTTCACCCTTTTGACCCATTTTAAATTTGTTCTCATTTTTAATATTTTCTGCTTTCTCTACATTGAGGTCTGCTTCATTTTGCTATCATAGTTTGGATTTGGATTCTTTTGGGGGGTGGTGGGAGGTAGTTTTAATATGTTTTTCTGTATGTGAAGTCCAGGATAGGCAAATCTATAGGTGCCATAAATGACTTAATAATTTCTTGGAGGAGCTTAGAGGAAAATGGTGGGGGTGGGGTGGGAATAATAAGGACACTAAAGAAGAACATATTTTAAAACTGATTATAATGATGATTACAAGAGTCTTCTAAGTAAAATTAAACCCTTGAATTGTATGGTATGCACATGATTTCAGTAAAACTGTCAACAGGAAGAAGTAAAAGGTAAGTCCAAATGTGCAGTAGTTCGCTAAGTTTGCACGCACGCATGCATGGGCCGAGGCATTGTCTGTCATACTGTCATTGTTTTGATCCCTCGGGCTGGGAAGCTCCTCTGCGTGCCTTCCCCTGTGTGTGTTGTCCTCGACAATGGAAAGACAATGAAGGAAGGCAGGAAAGAAAGAAAGAAAAATGTGAAGTATTCCTTCCAAGCAAGGATAGCATCAGTTCCATAATAAAGGTCATGGCAACCTAATTTGCATATAATTTGAAGTTGCTCTCTTAATTCAGGGAAATGACTCACCATGGAAGAAGATGAATGACACTATTAATAATAGTACTGGAAGCACAGCAACAAAATACACTGACGTGGGTCCAAATGTCTAAACACTTGATATTTATTAAAATATTTAGAATTCACAGAAACCTAGGACGAAAATATTATCAGCATCATCCTCAGTTCTACAGATGAGGGAACTGGGACACAGTAAATTGAAACTGACTCAAGCTAGGAAGGACCATAAGTGCCAAAGCCAGATTCCAAGCTCAGTTCGTTTGGCTCAACGTTCTATCCTTTTCCACTGGACTATGACGGAAACGTCCTGGTGTGTGGTGCACTCAGCTTTGGGCTCATAAGTGCAAGGCTGATGATTTAAACACACCAGTCACTCTACTCGGTCCTGCAGGGTCTCGGTAAGTCAGAAACAATTAGATAGCAGTGGGATTTTTATTTATTTATTTTTTTATGATTTAGTGACTGTTTTTTTTTTTTTACCCTACTCTTCAATTAAACTGTCAGTGGGAGGAAACAACTGAGCTTCACTAATACACTTAACCATTCTTCTTACCTATATTGCACATCAGCATTGTGTTGACATCTAAGTCAAATCTGAACAAACCAGGAACAATTATAGAGTAGGTGGGATCGGGCAGTGTGTCCTTCTGTTGTTTATAGGATCACAACTGGATGGCACTTAATACCAACCACAATTCTAAACTACGAGGATAAAAGTAAATAAATATTTAATGGTTCCTTACGAATTCTTTCATAAATTTACACCTTGATGTCTTGTTATTCTGTATAAAAATCTGTTATGATGTCCAAAAATTATTTGAAAATCCTTACTATTTATATAGCACATTTGGCTACTAAAATATGCATATTTTTTCCAAAATGTATTCTAGATATACATTTGATATTAATTATAGATACTAAAGTGTTACTCAGTGCTGAGTTCACCAACTGAGTTGAACAGAATTTATTATGGTATTTTTATTCTCACCAGAGTTTAAAACAAGAAGGCTAAGAGATAGAACGGAGTTCAACATAATACCTAACAGAGCTGGAATAAATGATGTCTCAGTTCCTGTCTGTCCTGAGTCACCCCATCTAGGAATTACTCTGTGTCCCTGGAGAGGAAAATCATTCCTCTCATGTAATAAAAGCTCCTATCTTTCCCAAACCTTAGGAAAATTGTTAAAGAATTTTCTTTTTCAAATTGCCAGAATCATACATAGATTGAGTTACTAACCACAAGAGAAATTCAGCATATTACTAGGAAAGTTACCAGAACAAAGTTTCCAAACTCTCCATTCTCACTTCTAAGATTCTTTTCTCATGACATTATGTTCAAAATGCTGTTTTCTTTTTCTAGAGCATTTTATCCCTAACGCTCCAAGCACAAACCTTGCTTCCTATTTGGCATAGCTGCGTACTCCCTGGGTCACCTGGAGTACAGGTATTCTGACTGTAGGTAACATGTCTAAGTTTGTTATCTAGAGGCGCTATTACGGAAACGTCACCCACCACATTCACCTTATAAACATGTAGGAGAATAGAGAGTGGTTCCTTGTTCACTGCAGCACTGTTCACAGTATCAAGGTGAAGACAACCGATATGCCTATCGGTGGAAGAATGGGTAAGTACATGTTGGTACACACACAATGGAAAACTTGCATAGCTAGAAAATAATGATTGAACAGTCACGCCACGGAGGAAACCCCTCATGACATGGACGGATTTGGCAGATATTAAGCTGACCGAAGTTAGTCACTCACCAAGGGATAACTATTGTATGAGACCATTGTTACAAAAGTTTCTTAAAAATGTATGATAAGTGATTTTCATGACAAGAGAAATAGACTTTGATTGTTATCAGGGGTAGGGGACTTGGGGAAGAAGTGGGATTAATAGACTCAAAGGGAAAGAGGTGTTAACTTGGGTAAAAGAGAAGATAATGTTCTACTAGAGTGAAGAAAGAAATCTAAGGGTCAGGAGAGGACAGAGAAAGCTGTTGGGAGGTTTGAAAATTATTTTAATTTGAATACAAAATTGATCATCTGAAATGTAATCGCCCACATAATTCACAATTAAAATTTAAAACACACATTTTAAAATAATGCAGCTCTCGAGACAGGCTTTCTGTCTCTTTTAGCTCTGAATAAACTCCTTGTCTTTTCTGAGCTTCTATTCCTGGGCACTTCCCCGGCGGCCTGGCACCTTTATTCCTCCACCCATACTTGGCTTTCCTTTGTTTTGATTTCATCTGAGAGGTGAATTCAAGGCACAGTCCTTAGCGATTCTGCTTCACTCACAATAAAGAAGATCCATTTCCAAATGGATTTATATCCAAACACATAAAGGTTAGGCTTTACTGTACCTAGTAGGTATAGGGGGCACATCCCATCAACAGCAGTAGTAGAGAATATATGCAGAAGCTGGGTAGTAATCACCTTTCCTGGGAGAAATGTAGGGCAAGTCAAACTGTACAGGATTTCCTCTTAAGCAGAATCCTTCGAAGTAGCAGTTGTTCGAAAAAGAACAGAAGCCATAACAGCTCCAAAACTAAAGTCACATTTTTAAATCGCCTCAGGGAAATGATATGTTAATATGAGAGCAATGGCACAATGAAACAGCACTCAGGTTTACTTCATCGGTCCCGGAGGCATGTCGCCAAGTGTATCAATGTGGAAAACCCCAGCGGGAATATACTTCATTGGCAATAGACATCACACGGTACTATTTTGAAAATCAAATGGAAGAATTTTTCTGAAAGGACTTTGCAGACTGAAGAATTATATGAATATATTGGAAATTCATTTGAAACATTCTAAATAGTTTTCTAAAGAAAATCTATGTGTAGATATACTTTGAATTCAGAAGCATGGGAAGTGAGGGTATGCTTTTTCCAAGGTACTGCTCATTCGATAGGAGTCCAGGGATAGAGTGATGACGTACTCAATGAACTGTTAACAGAAAAGTAGGCAATTCAAATTCACTCCTCCCTGTACAGGTGAATGGGGCAGTTCTACTCTGTCCCATAGTGTTACCACGAATTGGAATAGACTTGACAGCAACGGGTTAGTTCCACATGTTAAGTCCCTTAAGAATAATGAGATTTGCATTCAAGCACTTGCAATACCATATAAGGTTGCTGCGAGTTGAATTCGAATTGATGGCAGTGGGCATGGTTGGTTATAGGCTTTTGTTGTTAAGTAAAGCTCTCTGTTCAAGATCTGCTTGAATTATATCTTAATGTATTTGTAATATACGTGTTGAGTGTCAGTCTTCTATTTCCTTTTTACTACTTCATTTAAGATTCATTTGAATTCAGTACATGTTTGTCAATATTAAGTTTGCAGTTTAAATTGTGTTGAAAAATCAGCCTAAGGGAGATCCGTTTGGCATGTTCAAGGAAGTTTAGGAGGAAGACAGCAACCACGTTTGCAGTGAAAGACTGGAAAATCCATTACATCTCAAATATTATGCAATATAAACTCGACAACTGTGGGATTATCCCTTTGACTTGAGTTCTGGGTACGTACAAAACACTTACTAGCAGGCAGCTTCATAAAGTGTAGCAAAGGCAAAATATAATAAGTATAAACACGCTCCCAAATGGAAGTGCTTTCCAGGTACTTACCGGTCGTGCAGTGTTTAAATTCAATGTCGTCAATTGCAGCTCCTCCTCCCAGGTCCCTTGTTCGGATACCTTGAAATATAACTTCAAAATTCCGGACCTTTCCCAGCAGGATCACAGCCTTTTGCCAGTGATCTACGGCGTTCTGTCCATTTTCTTGCCAGACTGTTGAGAGTCCTTTCTCTGTCTGAAAGTAAATAATTTGCATTAGGGAAGTATATGGTACATAGTGGAGGAAAGCTAGCAACTAAGATCGGAAAGAAGCATTTGACCAGTGAAACAATAAAGAAGGTGCTGATCTCTGATAATGGCATGACCTTTACCCTACCCCCACAAGGGTGTGTCCCCAAATCTTTATTAGTAGACTAAAATAAACTGGTGTTTTCAGAGACAGCATGACTATAAAGTGTCCTACTTAATTAAATCCCACTTTCACGTATACAGAAAACCCTGGATGTTTGATAGGCTTTGATCAGAATGGTTGCCTGAAGGCCTGGCTTCACAGCTCTGGGTTGTGCCCAACTACTATTCATATTCTGTGGTTATTAGGATGGCACCTTTTCTGAAGGGCTGAAAACCCTTACAAGAAGAGAAAAGAGATGAACAGGAAGAATTGTGAAATAGGGATCAGGAATAAATCACCAGCCCCCAGGGAGAAGACATGGTAATGTGTGTGGATCAGAGAAGAAAAGCGATAGAGAATCTATCAGGGTACTCAAATCTCAAAATTGTATGGGCACATGGATATAACTGAATATTTTAACTATTCTAACCAGTTTTTTTTAAGACCTCTAACCAGTTTTATACCAGATGTTTCCCTTAAAAGGTTTAAACAAAACCTTTAAAAACATGTATAAATAACTCTTCTGGGTAGCTCAGGTCAGTCTGCAAGTAGTAAACCATCCTAGTGCTTAAATATTCCCAGCACAGTACAGCACGCCATTGCTTAATGAGTAACATAGTCCAGACCCCAGAACGAAGGCATGACCACTGTGTCAGTCCCAGCTCATAACCACCCCCCAACCCCCCAGCGCTGTGAATAGGTTTCCAAAGCTGTCAGTCTTTATGGAACCAGAAAACCGAATCTTTCTCTTCAGAAGTGGCTGGAAGGTTTGAAACAATGACCTTGTTATTAGCAGGCCAATGCTTATCCAACAACACCACCAAAACAAAAACAAAAAAACCCAAACTCACTGTCGCTGAGTCAATGCCAGCTCACAGAGATCCTGCAGGACAGAGTAGAACTGCCCCTTCGGAGTTTCTGTTCTTGCCTGTGGAAAGCCTGGTGTTTCATTCTCACAGCTGTGGGCGGTTCGACCCTCCAACATGTAGATCACAGTCCCACACCTAACCACCACCCCATGAGGGTTCCTAACAGTGCTGCAGGTCACCTCAGATAACATAACAGTAATGAGTAGGCAAGACAGAGAGGAGAGAGAGAGAGAGAGAGAGAGAGAGAGAGAGAGAGAGAGAGAGAGAGAGAGAGAGACAGTAAAATGGAATGTATACCAGTTAAGTGCAAAGACAACATTTACATCACACCATGTAATGTTTGATACTCCGAGCCCAGACCCCTTTCAGCACTACCAAATTACATCGGCACTCACACAGACGCCATCCGTGTGATTAGCTTACATAATATCTCAGGGCCCTTTATTTTATTTCAAGGATGTGCACACAAGAAAATTTCTCTATATAGACCTATAATTAAAATAATAAATAAATAATTAAAATAATAATATAAAGAAGTTTGGTGGGATGGAAAAATCAAGGTGAGATTGCCCAACAGATTTTGACATACAGCTGTGAAATAATTTAAACAGATATTTTAAAGACTATAGGTTAAAAAGGAAAAAAATATTTATAGAGGGTAAATATTACATATCCACAACTCCCTGCTTTTCGGGGAATGCACTATGTTCATAAATATGACTGACACCTTGTTTTGTTGAATGAGATCTTTGATAAGACACTCTGCCTCTGTGTGGCTACAGAGAGAAAAGGGAGCTACTGCATATCACTTCTCTAAAATTAGCTCTGGGAAAGAACTAACAGTCTACAGCTAAATCTTCCAGTGGCCTTTCCCAAACAATAACAGATTAACACTCCCAGGATGCAGAATTCACAGCTAATTAATGGGACTTCTTCTCTTTGTGATTACTAGAGAACTGAAATCCTTTTCAAGGTTGGTTTTTGACTCTCAGTGATATTTTAGTGGTTTGGAAACAAAGGGGTGGTTAGTTAAATTAAAGATTAAAGTACAGGGCACTCCGTCCATAATATGACAATGTAATAGTTGTGGGTATTGATGCAAGGTTGACAATTTATAAACTTTAATCCCTTTACTAATTTTTCTTATTATTCAACCTCTAAAATTTATAGAAGTTCTTATTAGTAATGCCAAGCCCCAACAGACTTTTCAATAAATAGCATCCAAAGAGATTGTATGGTCATTTCAATCAATAAAATGTGAACTATTTCTGTCTAAAATTGAGCTTCTAATAAAACAGAGACGTGGATAATGTATTCATTGACATTTTATGAGGCAGGAAAGTGAAATGAGGGCTAATTCTCTCGGAACTCAACTATAGTTCAATCTCATGGTGGGAACGGGAGAATCTCATTCCAATATATTTGCTATTGTTCCAATTAGATCCCATAATTATGAAATTTATTCATTTAACAGTTCAAGGGGGATTGATTTGATTCTTGACTTATCATTGCCCTTATTCATTTATTCAGCAAACATTCCATGCTTGCATGGCACAACATACTATGGTAGACATGGTACTGACCTTGTAGAGGTAAGAATCTAATGTAGGAGACAGCCCTAAAAATAGATAACTATAAAATTACTGGGTACATAGTAATTTTATATATACTCTGCTCAGGACCTAATGATGTACTGTTAGCATCTGTACGGTTATGACTGCCTCTAAATAAGAATCCTAACTAGGAGAAACACTGTCTATCAGTTGGTCATACTGTACTGGCTTGTGGATTATTGCTGTGACATTGGCAGCTTTGTTTCCTATTTCAAAGTCAAGTAGGACCCTCTACTGTGGACAGCTTTCAACGAAGCTTACACTCAGAGAAGAGGAAGAGAAATCTGTCCATCTTCTACAATGATTGGCCAATGAAAATCTTATGAATAGCAAAGAAATAATGAACCGACATCATCTCAGGGGAAGGGCACACAGATTGGAGTGAACTTAAAATATAAGAAGCTATCTTCTCAAAGTAGAGGCCCCTTTATTGATTTGGATGGTACGAACCATTTAAGAACTGCATGGATAGGTGTGACATGACTCAAAATGAGAAGATAGCTAAAGCTTCCAGTAATAATCAGAACGTGAAATGTATTAAGAATGACTTGAGAAAGTTGGAAGTCATTAGAAATAAAATGGTATGCCTAGAAACCAAATGGACTACATTTATGAAAAGAGACCCAGGAGAACCTCAAGAGCATCCATCAGAATAAGATCAGGAGCCAGGGATGGAACAGCTCATCAATGGTTCATATGCAAATGCAAGTTAGAGTTGAAGAAATTTTTAAAAAGTCCACAAGAGACCAAGTACAGCATCTGGGGTCTTAAAGGCTTGAAACTTAACAAGTGGCCATCTAGCTCAGAAGCAACAAAGCCCACATGGAAGAAGCATGCCAGCCCATGTGATCTCGAGGTATCAATAAGATCAGGTATCAGGCATCAAAGAACAAAAAAATCATATCATTGTGAATGAGGGGGAGTGCGGAGTGGAGACCCAAAACCCATCTATAGGCAACTGAATATCCCCTTACAGAAGGGTCGTGGGGAGAAGATAAGCCAGTCAGGGTGCAATATAGCAATGATTAAACATATAACTTTCCTCTAGTTCTTTAATGCTCCCCCCCTACCTTGCCTCAATATCATGATCCCAATTCTATCTTACAAATCTGGCTAGACCAGAGGATATACAGTGGTACAGATAAGAGCGGGAAACACAGGGAATCCAGGACACATAAACCCCTCAGGACCAATAATGAGAGTAGCGATACCAGGAAGGTAAGGGGAAGGTAGGGGAGAAAGGGGGAACCAATCACAACGACCTACATACAACCCCCTCCCTGGGGGAGGGACAATAGAAAAGTGGGTGAAGGGAAGCCTCAGACAGTGTATGACATGAACAAATAATAATATTTTATAAATTATCAAGGGTTCTTGAGGGAGGGGAGAGCAGGGAGGGAGGGGGGAATGAGGAGTTGATACCAAGGGCTCAAGTAGAAAGCAAATGTTTTGAGAATGATGATGACAGAAAATGTACAAATGTGCGTGATATAATGGATGTTTGTATGGATTGTGATGAGTTGTACAAGCCCCCAATGAAATGATTTTTTAAAAAAAGAGTCAAAGTACAGCCTTAAGTATACTCCACCTGAATTTAGAGAATATCTCAAGAATTTACTTGACACATTGAAGTAATCACCAAAGATCAGACACAATGTGGGTTACCATGAAGGACATCAGTCACGAGGAAGTCAAATGGCCATTAAAATGACAGGAAAGAAAGAGAAGACCAGAATGGATGTAGGAAGAGACTGAGAGTTGACCTTGAGGGATCAGTAGTTAAAATGAGCGACAGAAGTGATGAAACAATTGAGCTGGACATAGGATATCGAAGCACAGCTTGAAAACACAGAGTATAGATTTATAATGAAATGTGCAATAACTTGGAGTTGGAAAACCAAAAGGGAAGAACAAGCTTGGCATTTCTCAAACTGAAAGAAAAAAAATGGAGAACCAAATGAAATAAAAAATTAGGTCCTGTTTTGCAATGTTGAAAAATGTATGGCAAAATATAGTCACTCTACCAAGTAGTATTACATATTAGATGGTACATTATATTAAAGATGTTCATGCCACACTGAAGGTATTAGTAAAGCACAAGGCTTCAGGAGCTGAGGAAATACCAATTGAGATATTTTAGCAAACGGATGCCAACTTTTGTATACAACGAGATATCTAAAGACAATGTGTTAGTCTGGGTATGTTAGAGAAACAAATCCACAGAAACTCATATGTATAAGAGAGAGTTTTATATAAAGGGTAAGTGCACTTCAAGAAAACATCCCAACCCAGTGCTGCCCAAGCTCACAAGTCCAACATTAACCCATATGTCTGACACCAATCCACAAAGTCCTCCTCCATCTCACAAACACACACTATAACACTGACTGCAGGAGGTAAGCCGATTCAGTGAATGTGTAAGCATCTTAGCACTGGCAGGGGTCTCCATGCAGCTGCTCCAGCACCTAGGGCTGCATCGGGCTAGGTTCATGTGACTTCTCTTTGGGACTGTCTTGCAGGAAGTGAGCCTTGCCAGCTGAAGCACGGAACTGCAAGAGACCCAAGAACTAGAAAGGCGAGGCTCACCAAACCTTCTATCCCTCTGTCCTTCAATTAACTCCACATGTGTTTATCACCCAGGTTGGCACAATAAACCTTAGCTAATTCAGACAGCTATCCAACCAATTGGTTGGAGGATATCCATATTTGTGAGCATTTCAAATAAAGGTGACCAATCAAATGTGGAAAGTAGAAAATAGTATCATTAATTACACATAGAAGTAAAACTTTGTGGAAGATCATTCAAAGTAGCTGAACATTACTTCAACAGGGCACTGCTAGAAATCAAGTCCAATTTAGAAGGGGATGTGGAATGAAGGATAACATTTCCGACTCAAATAATATGTGGCTGAAGCAAGAGGGAAACAAACATGATTACCTTGTTTTATTGACTACTGAGGTTGTTAGTTTATTGCACCAACCTGACCAATAAACACATGTGGGGTTAATTGAAGGGCGGAGAGATAAATAGCTCAGTGAGCCTCGCTTTTCTAGTTCTCAGGTCTCTTTGTGAAAGCAGACTAGGGTGCAGCTGCCTTAGCAGTTCCCTGATTCAGCTGGCAAGGCTCACTTCCTGCATGACATCCCAGAGAAAAGCCACATGGACCTACCCCAATGCAGCCCTGGGTGCTGGAGCAGCCGTGTAGAGACCCCTGCCAGTGCTGACATGCTTACATGTTCACTGATTCAGCTTTCCTCCTACAGTCGGCATCCTAGTGTGTGTTTTGTGAGATGGAGGAGGACTTTGTGGATTGGTGTCGGACATGTGGGTTAATGTTGGAGTTGTGGGCTTGGGCAGCAATGGGTTGGGATGTTTTCTTGATATGCACTTAACCTTTATATAAAACTCTCTCTTATACATGAGTTTCTGTGGATTTGTTTCTCTAAAGTGCCCAGATTAACTCAACTATGTAAAGGCGTTCAGCTGGATCATAAAAAATATGGACAACATTATGAAGATTGGGAATTCCAGAACACTTCATTGTGTCCTACAGAATCCCTATATGAGACATTTCGGAAGCAGGAAGAGGATATGTGTCTATGGGGGAAGACAATTCAAATGACAGCAGATTTCTCATAAAAAAACAATGGTGCCCCTGAAAATACAGAAACAACTCAATCCAGAGTTCTATAGCCAATGAGATATTTTTCAGAGACGAAAGGGGAAAGTAAATATTTTCTCAGCGAAAGAAATTGTATTGCTTGCAGTCCTGCTAACATAGGACGGCTACAGAAATTCTTCAGACAGAAAGGAAGGAGGACAGGAGGACACTTGAAGTATCAAGATGAAAGAATGTGGACTACAGAATTATGAGTAAACCCATTTAAAATTTCATCTCCCCCGTTGGCTTTTCTACATTATTAAAGGTTCAGCAAAAATAGAAATATTATATGAAGGGATTTTAACACACATAATGGAAATACTTAAGACGCATAAATGGGAGCAGACAAAAGATCCTCTAGTGAGCAATGGTTTTTACTCTTCAGGGGAGTAGGATAATGTTGAAAGGTCACCTTTATACCCTTAATATATTTTGTTGTTTGTTTGGCTTTCACATACACCATGCGCCTAAGTGAACCACCGAATAATTCACTGAATAAATAAAATACTTCACCCAGAAATACCATCTCATTGATCATTTATTCATGTATTTTGTTCATAGCCCTTATTAAGGCCATAGATATTACACATATATTACAATTATGCTTAATTTATTTCCAGCTATATTATAATTTGGGTTACATGGCCAATGGCATAGCCTCCATATTCCTTTCCTGATTACGGATAAGGTAAAGAAACCATAATATGGCCTGGAAAACAAACAAGCAATGCCTGTCTGCTCCCTCACCTGATATTAACCCTGGAGAAACTCTAAACCAGTGGCTCTCCCCCTTCCTAATGCTGCGACCCTTTCATACAATTCCTCATGTAGTGGTGACTCCCCAACCATAAAATTATTTTTGTTGCTACATCATCACTGTCATTTTGTTACTAATATGAATCAGGTGACCCCCGTGAAAGTGTCATTTGACCCCCCCCCCCCACAGGTTGAGAACCACTGGTCTAAATCCTGTTAGGAAGGATGAATTTGTGGAACACAGAGCGGTAGATGGTGGGTGGGTGGGGGGAGAGTAATAGAGACTAAGAAACACCTAGGAAGTATCAAGATTGTCTTAGACACCTTGGGAAGTGGCTTTGTGCAGCCTACAGAAGAGCCAGCTGGAAACTGCCCTTGAGACTGGAGAAGAGCTCTCTCATGCCATTCTTCTTCCTGGCAAAATCACAATGGTTGCTAGACAATTTCTACAGAGATCAGCAATTATATTTCTACCTGAAACATTGATGGATATTAGCCTTAAGGTTTGAAGACACTGCTGAAATGAAGAGCTGGTTAAAACACTCTTCCTACCTCACTCCCCTTCAAATTCTCCAGGATACAGAAAACCACGTTCAGAGGACTCCTTTTCTATTGCTGCTTTCTATTATCTAAAGGCTGAGATGCTGATGAAAGATGTTATCGAGTGATAACTCAGGGGTCAGCAATAGGTTCCCGGTGCTTGGATTTCTTTGCTTAAAGGAATACCCTTTTCATTTGTCTAAACTCATCTGGATGGACACAAGCAATGGGCTAGTCTCTACCTTTCCCCTAAATTGCCAGAGGAGAAAAGCATGGATGATGACTTGCTGAGATCTTACACAGTCTTCCTGAGACTTTATAAAGGCAGCAATGGGCATCTCTCTATTGCAGAGGCCCTGGTGGGTTCAAATTGCCGACCTTGTGGTAAGTTGCCCAGTGAGTATCCACGTGACCCTAGGGATCCTTAATGACCAAGGAGAGCAACTTCAACTATAATGGATGTGGGAGTTCACAGGCACAAACTGTCAGGGGCCAAATAACTGTTAATGAGTTGAAGAATATGTAATAGTTAAAGCAGAATTTTAAAAACATGTGCATCCAGAATTTTAATAATCTGGATGAACATATGTACAGGAGACAGGAAAGATGGAGCAATAAACACAAGATCAGAAAGAATAACTAATTAGAAATATCGAGTGTGAAAAACATGATGGATGGCGTAAAGAAAACAAAAATTATAATAGAGAATGTGTACAAGTAACAAATGAATGGATGAGTGAAAAATCGCAGTGAAGGCAGCAGGGAAAATGATAATGAGAGGAAAGTGGAATGTCCCAAAGATAATTAATGATAAAAGCAGAATGAGTTTTAAAAGAGTGACAAAGAAGATGGAAATATCTGTAGAAAATGACACAAATTTAAAAATTCCAGATTTAAGGATGGATGAAAGATTTAAAATGATTGTAAAACTTAAAATCAAGAGATAGAATGTAAACATACTTAAATAGATAATAGTGAAATCGAAGAACTTAAAACAATAAAATTCTAAAAGTTGCCAGATAAAGCACCGGTCAGCAAGTTATGGAAAAACCGTCTTGTCAGCAGAAGCAAAGGTTGAAAAAAATATTACTAACATTATATATATGAAAGAAAATTAACCTCGAATATAGAATTTTATGTCCAGCTAAATTGTCACTAAAATATAAGCCCATGATAAAATTACATAAAAGTATGTAAAACCTATATTTTTGGAAAACATATTTTTAAACATTTTATTAGGGGCTCATACAACTCTTATCACAGTCCATACATATACATACATCAATTGTATAAAGCACATCTGTACATTCTTTGCCCTAATCATTTTCTTTTTTTTCTCCTCTTTTCTTTTTTTACATTTTATTAGGGACTCATACAACTCTTATCACAATCCATACATATACATACATCAATTGTATAGAGCACATCCATACATTCCCTGCCCCAATCATTCTCAAAGCATTTGCTCTCCGCTTAAGCCCTTTGCATCAGGCCCTCTTTTTTTTCCCCCTCTCTCCCCGCTCCCCCCTCCCTCATGTGCCCTTGGTAATTTATACATCGTTATTTTGTCACATCTTGCCCTAACCGGAGTCTCCCTTCCCCTCCCTTCTCTGCCGTCCTTCTCCCAGGGAGGAGGTCACATGTGGATCCTTGTAATCATTTCCCCCTTTCCAACCCACTCACCCTCCACTCTCCCAGCATCGCCCCTCACACCCTTGGTCCTAAAGGTATCATCCACCCTGGATTCCCTGTCCCTCCAGCCCTCATATGTATCAGTGTACAACCTCTGCCCTATCCAGTCCTGCAAGGTAGAATTCGGATCATGGTAGTTGGGGGGAGGAAGCATCCAGGATCTGGGGGAAAGCTGTGTTCTTCATTGGTGCTACATCACACCCTGACTGACCCATCTCCTCTCCTGAACCCCTCTATGAGGGGATCTCCATTGGCCGACACTTGGGCCTTGGGTCTCCACTCTGCACTTCCCCCTTCATTCAATAACATTTTTAAAGGCCTCATTAAAAATATTACAGAATGTGTGCAAACAAGAGAAGAAATAAGTTCAAGGAGTTCTTCAAGAGATAGAGTAGAATAATCTTATAGTATAAAAGACAGGGCCAAAGGAGGGAGCAAGTTTATATAAACACAACCTAGAACCCAGTTCTGGAAGCACCAACACTGGCAGCTGTCACAGGAAGGGAGAGTCGAAAAGGCAGGGATGCATTACCACGTGAGTAGTCAAAGGAAAGATATTGATATCAAAAAATATGTATTAGAGGCAAATCAAGCTAACTATGAGTTTTATGCTAAAGGTAAAATCCATCATAAGAACAACAATAAAACATAAAATTAATAAACAAACATATGGAATAGGATAGCAATAATAGGTTTTACCACCAAAATAACAATAGAACTTTAAAACCCAAAACACCAAACCACTTGCCATAGAATCAATCCTACTCATAGAAACCAGGGTTTCTGAGACTAACTCGTTATGGGACCAGTCTGTCTCATCTTTCTGATGAGCATGAACGGTCAGCCCAGTACCCAACCCACAGCGTCGTACCTGGAATCTAAAACATCCTGAAAATCCATTGTGAAATTTTAGAAAGCAAGAATGTGTGAAAGTATTTACAGACAATTTATAGAAGAAACCCAAAACAGGTCAACGAGTGAATAAAAAGATGCCGAAATCCTTGACGGTGAGGCAGTTTAAGGGCACCTGGAAAACACGAAGTGTGTCCTTCAGAACCGGTCCTGCTGCAGCAAGAACCAATGGAAGAAATGGCTCTTTGAGCAGGAAGGTGAAAAACCACATTCAGAAGAAGAGTTGTGACCCATTGGCATTTTAAGGAATGAACAATACACTCAGAACACATGGAAACGTACTGTGAAATGCATACAATCAAATGATGTATCTAAGGAAGGTGGCCTGTGGGAAGGAAAAGAAATGAGCTTGGGAAACATAGATGAAAGAAGTACAACCAATTTAAAATTAATAAAATTAAAATATATAAAACATTATATTATTGTTATTTAAAGAGGCTTTCTGGAGCCGTTAACCACATGTCAGGTGTACAAACCCACCTGCTGCTCACTATACAGGAGAAAGACCCGACTTTCTACTCCTGTGGAAACGTAAACTCTCAGACAGGGCAGCTCTATGTAGAGGCTTGGAATAGAAGAAAAGTTATCAGGAAAAACCATATTAAATGGACTATTTAATATGTATCTATACATTATTACGCAGACATATAATGTTTACATATTACATAATGTATCTAGACTTTGTTCTCTATACGTATCAGCACTTTGATTGTTTTCAAATGTACAATACTAATGCCCAAGCCTAACTGAGATAACAAGTAGAACTCATAGGGATTCTACAGAACTTAATAAAATTGCCCCTTTGTATTTTCAAGGCTGCGAATCTTTGCAAGAACAGAAAATGCCATCTTTTCTCCCTCGGAGCGAGTGGTGGAGCAGGTGAGGAGACTCAGATCATCGACCTTGTGGCTAGTAGCCCACGATCATTACAGCACGGATACACGTGTAGCCATGCGGAAACTGGGGGTGGCTTCTACGGCAACTAGCTGCACTATCTTCAGATGCTTTTCTGCTATCTGCAAAAATTCAGAAAGTTTGTTGGCACTGTGAGGTTGGTGTTGGCCTACGACCTTCAAGGATGGTAGTTCACACTAGCAGCTTCAAGGGATAAAGTTAAGGCCATCTGCTCCTATAAAACTTGCTTTGAGAATGATTGGGGCAGGGAATGCACGGATGTGCTTTATACAATCGATGTATGTATAGGTATGGATTGTGATAAGAGTTGTATGAGCCCCTAATAAAATGTAAAAAAAGAAAAGAAGAGAGAAAAAAAAAGAAAATGATTTGGGCAAAGAACATACAGATGTGCTTTATACAATTGATGTATGTATAGGTATGGATTGTGATAAGAGTTGTATGAGCCCCTAATAAAATGTTTTTTAAAAAAACTTATAGTATCAGAATCCTATATGGGTTATTTTGATTTCACTTGACTTTATACATACACCCATACACACAAATCTATACCTACATAAAACACCCTACATAGTTTTAAAAAATATAACCACTCTAAGTCATTAGAATTTACTCCGTATAGCTGAAAATCTCATAAAATTTAATAACTCTGAGAACATTTTAAAGTTAATTAATAACTATAAGAACCCACTTTTAATCTGATAGGAAGAGGGTAGCTTTCAAATATTCTAATAAAACTTTTTCTATGCCTAAATGTGAGTGATTTCTCTTTCCTGATAGAATTTTTTTTCACATTTCACAAATTAGAAAATAACTTTGAAAAACACACTTGAACTGGCAATGTTGAAAAAATTTTTAAATACATACGAGGCATACTGCAATTGCTCTGAACTTTGGAAGACACAAAAAGAGTAAGGATAATCTACAATATAGAGTAGGTCATGAAGATGATTATTCTGACAAAGTTACAGACAGAATGAGTTTTGCAAGGTCCCTACTCGCTGTATAGAAAAGGCTCACTAACCCAATTAAAATCCCAATCTATGATAGTCAAGGTGATTTCCTATTAAGTGGCTGATGGTCAATTTCCACTGTCTTTCACACTACATTTGGTTCCTGAAGGAGAAACAAAAAATCATAGGGTTGAACACAAAGCAATGGGGAAAACATCAAAATGAAGAATCTCAGGAAGCAACTGACAGAAAGAATAATAAGAGGAGGCAGCAAGGTCGGGAGCGAGATGTCAGTTATGAAGGATTGCATCTGTCCCTTGGCGCATTGTGTGTGCGTGGAAGTGGGTACCCAGTCCATACAAATGGAGAGCAGCAGTTTCTTACAAAATGGTTGGGCACAACTTAACTCGCTTTTATTCTTTGCCTAGTGGGGAAAATTAGAGATAAAAATAAAACACATGTAGGTATGTGAAACAGCAAACGGAAACAAATGAAGAGCAAATTCGACACCAAGATTCTTGCACATACCTTTTTCTCTGCCCAGGATCACGTGTACATTGTGCACAGGGACAAATGGGGGCATTTCTGTAGAAGAGTAAAAGAGGGAACTTCTAGATAGGCCATCCCCTTGAATCCACACTATCTTAGAGGACGCACATATACAATGTACAAAAGCATTACTAGCTCGGAAAAGCGAGTAATAGACCCATTCTGGAGGTATCTACTTGATTAAATCACTTTATATGCCTAAAGATCAATTTTTATATTTCCTTTAAAGAGGCAAATAAGAATATTCAAGATTTCACTGTTACAATATATGAGTGAAAATGAAAACTGGTAGCAAAAAAAGCGGTATTACAAACCAAAATAAATGACAGGAGGATGTAAAGACACAGAAACAATAGAAAAATTATACCAACACCAATCCATGTAAGTCTAACTCTCAATTCAAACATGACTGGAATTAAGAGAGGTAAACACTGACCTATTTATTTTAAAATTAGAATTTTAACATGATAAAATAAATTAAATCCTTTCATTTACTTAATCCATTCATTGAGCACCTTGTCTAAATCAGATACCCTTCCAGGTGTTGACAAATTTTACAATGCAGAAAATAAGAGTAAGCTTGGTTTACATATACTCCATGAGAAGGTACATTTAACTTCCTCACTGTGTCTAGATATCCCCTAACGCAAGTGGGGACAAATAATGAAACATGCTAGGGTGTGTTCAAGAAAGCGTTTCCAATTCCACACTGAGGTTGTAAGACTCCATCTTATAGCCAATGGTAAACCACTGAGAATTGGATATTTTGGAAATAAACCCTGAAGATCCCAGGAAGAGAGCCTTCCCTTGAAAGAATCAGACTAATAAAGAACTGCATTGAAGATTTCAGGGACTAATCATTATTTTTAAATGGACAGCACAACATCAGAATGTGGTTTTCTTAGCAGCCCCAAAGCATGGATGGGAAATCAGATGAAAAGATTGTTGAAAAAATGGAGGAAAACTTTCCAGGTTGGAGGTGGGAAAATTGGGGGTGATAGCATTCACAGAAATAATAATAATTTAAAAAATACCTGCTTAGCAATTGGGAGAACAGGCTCTGGAATCTTTTACCTTTGTTTAATCCTCCGTGATTCCCCTTCCCAGATGGGTGTAATGGAAAAGTTATTTTTAACTGTATTTTACTCAGATGTAAAATGGAGATAATGAACATATTTATTCACAATTTCTTATTTTAAGCCTTCCTGGTCGAACGTCTATTTCAGAACTTTAGACAATTTAGAAATATATGACTGTCGACATACCATCTATTGATTGACAGCCAGCAAATATTAAAAGACAGAGACTCTGAGAATAAGAAGAATTTGAGATGTTTAGCAATTTGAGAAATAAAAGGACAGAGGTTAGAACTTCAGGGCAAAATCCTTCAGGACTGGAGAAATTTCAGGTGACAACATCTTTTCTACCGCAGTAGGCTGGTTGGGAACTTTAGGAGAATGATAAAGAGGAAGTCAAGTAAACCCCAAATAGGTGTTTTCTAAAGAAAGATTTACTCTCGAGAAATGAAAAGAACATGTAATATGAAGCTAGGAGCAGTGAAAGACAAGAAAACTTTGAGCGACCACCCGCTAATCATCCAATCACCTGCACCTCTCATCTCTCCCAGTCTTCCCATGCTCAGAAGACACTTGGAATAAGTGATTTGGGGTCAACCTGTTCTTTATTTTGTCCACAAGGTGGGGTCATTGACCCAGAAAAGTGGTGGGTGGTCCTAGCTGGTCAAGCGAGGAAGAAAGGCCAAATATGTTTCAGCTCCAAGAAGTCCCGGTGGTGCAGTGGTTAAACACTCAGTTGCTAACCCGGGGTTGGTGGTTTAAAGACATGGGGAAAGGCTGTGGCAGGTTGCACCCATAAAGATTACAGCCCTGGATACCTAATGTGCAGGGAGTGGTTACTAGGAGCCTGAATCAGCTTCATTGCACGCAGCAACAAACACGTGTTCAGCTTCAGATGCGTATATTTTAGAAAATATCTATAAATCATTTGATAATTGTTCTGTCTGTATATGTGCATCAACTGTGGGTTACACACACAGGTATCTTACTAGGATGAATTCCTTGGTGGCAAATCCCAAGGCTCACTTCTCTATTCAAGAAACCCAGGATAAGAACTGAATCTAGAGAGAGGAAGATCAGAACATAATCAAGGGAGGGAACCGTTTCTTGCTTTCATATGTGCACACTTCAGGTCTAAATTATAATAACGTTAACACAATACTAGAAGTTATTTTTTTAAGGTTGTTACATTGTGTTATTGTTGTATGTACAACAGAAGGCAATACTACCCTGTCCCCCATCATCCTCAAAAACCCCTTTATGTCTCAGCCCACTATTGCAGCTACTGTGTCAATCCATCAATTGAGGGTTTTCCTCTTTGTCACTCACCCCCTAGCAAGCATGACACCTTCTCAAATGAACAGTCCCCCTTATGGCACGATGTGGATGCGATGCTAACACCTGCCCAGATTTCTCTGAGTCGAATGCCCATGCCACCACCAGAGTCTAAGAATACCACTTAGCCATGTACTTGATAAGGAAACAGACTCTGTTTCAACCTGGAATTAAAGAGGTACTGCTCCGAAAGGCCAAAGGCATGATATGATGAAAGTTACTACCAAACCGGATGCAATATTTCTCTTTAAAAAGGCAATAACAACACTTAGGCTACAATATATTATCTAGACATATTAACTGCTGAAACACCAGGCTTAGAACTAAAAAGGAAAGTTGGATTTTGTTTAGCTTTTTAATTTATTATGCATATAAAATTTGAGAGCTGTACTCATTAAGGTTTAATATCATAAAAGAGCTGTGTATATTCCCTTAGGAATAACTCTGAGAAGCAAAAGATCATGAATGGTGGATTAATTACCCAGCAATAAATGATAAGGAGTTGATTGAGGACAAGAATACTATATAAAATCCCATTAGAGTCAACTTGATTTCAACTCATAGTGACCTCGAAGAAAAAAAATAATTATTTCAGTTATTTATTCACATCCTTGTTCCATCAAGGACTAAGAGTGAGGAAATGATAGTAAGATAGTATGAAACTAGCGATAAATTGGGTTAAGATAAAACTAGGGGAGCAAAAATGAGATGACATTTAGTACTCCACCTAGATGTCAGTCTAGCTATCACTCATGGACAAACCCAGAAGTCAAAAGATGCTGAAAACCACAGAAAAGCAATTTTTTTCTGTGTGTATGCACTCTCACTATGCACTCACATGAGTGTGTGTAATGACATTTTATACATATATATGAACAAATGAGAGTGTGTGATGCCTTATTGATAGATAATTCACATCCTATTCAATTGATCCATTTACAATGTTCAAGTCAATGTTTTCCTCTCTTTTTAGTTCCATATTTTTTCAATTAATGTGCTTTATTCAGTACTCTGAAAAGAAATCTCATACTACTTAGCCATTACTGTCCCCAAGACCAACCACCCCCAGTTCACAACTGTATTCTTCCATATTTTTAACAATCAATATAATAAATAAAAGCTTAACATTATGGTATAAATAAATTTTAGTTAAGAACTGATTTGGAAATCCCTTCTCAAGGACAACTAATGATCATTAAGCGTGCTGTAAGATGTTCCATTCGGGGCTTTTTCTTCTCAAGGTCTATAAATATGTTGCTTATATTCAAACTCTGCCTTCATCACTCCTGCCCTGACATTGGTGAGGAGGGTGTCTAATGAGCTGGTAGCTCTGAGGGTAATAAGGGAAATGTCACCCCCACGCCACCAGGGACACTGAGCTTTCAATGTGAATTTTATTTATCCTAAGAAGAAACAGCACCACAATCTCCCCCTGCAGGTCTCTGAGGAGAGTCATTATATTTCCTCTCTTTACAACCTCTCTTGCAGATGGAAAACCCATCTCAGAACTTTTATCACTAGCTCATCTAGGTTTAATGTATGTTACTATGTATACTTCCTTTATATGACACATTTTTCACCTATATTTTTCAAATATATTTATATTATTGCTTGAAATCCATTTTTCACACACAAATTGCTATGTCCTTGCATAAATGTGTTTTGTTGATTATAAAATCATAAAGAAAGTCATAGTGCATTCCCTCTCAGGGGTTCAGTATCAATGTTATAAAGTATTATTTGGGTCAACAGGTTAGGGGCATAAAAAACAAACAACTATAATTGTACAACAATGCTGATAGAATCAGTGAGGCTTCTCTAAAAGTTAAATAAATGGGTTTTCCTTCTTCACAGTTTCTTCCTGGAAGAAATACTGATTTTTCAGAACAAGCATCGTTATCAGTCCTCCCAAGGACTTCGTTTGTGACTGGAATCACCCCGTGATCTTTGTTGTGCTCTGATGAGTTTGTACTGCACCATCGAAGTCTGTTTGCTACAGACGGGTCCCATCATATGTTCCTCCTATTTCTTCTTTTGGCACAAATCTCGCTAACTTTGGCTGCTTTCATCTTAGCTCTCTAAGCCAAACTCTCAATATGTCTTACAGTGTCAGGGTTTAAATCCTTTGCGTGCTTTAAAAAAAAAAAAAAGGAAGGAACAGGGAAAAGAAGAAAATAAATGTCTCACTAGATTAGAACAGTAAAAGTTATGAACGACTGACAAGTCAGCATTCTAATAGTGGAAAAACAAAAGATCTTTTAACGACATTAGTTGGGTTGGACTATAGAGGATAACTTCAGTAGCAATTAATCACTGCTTCCTTTGGTCAAACTTTCAATAATAAAATGTGTTGTCTTTCTCATACTTTTCAGCATGAAAACAACTTTTAAACATTCTCTAGCTCTATGATTATCTAGAGACAGTAACTTAAAAATTCTATAATCCATATAGAATATTCATAATGTCTCATGCTTCCCTCACGAAGGCCTATAGCCAAGAACTAAAAGGGCCCATTTAAAGACTACTTGTTTTGTTCCAAAAGACCCAAATCAAATTCAAACACAACACCATCCATCATTTCCAACTTCCAACCGCCTTGGACAGGGTTGAAGTACCCTGAGTTAGTTTATGTGTCAACCTGGTTGATAAACACATGTGGGGTTAATTGAAGGGTGGAGAGATAAATGGCTCAGTGAGCCTCGCCTTTCTAGTTCTCAGGTCTCTTGCTTTCTGATGGTCGGACCAGGGTGCAGTTGCCTTAGCCAGTTCCCTGCTTCAGCTGGCAAAGCTCACTTCCTGCAAGACATCTCCGAGGAGAAGCCACATGGACCTATCCTGATGCAGCCCTGGGTGCTGGAGTAGCTGTGTAAAGACCCCTGCCAGCGCTGAGATGCTTATAGGCTCAATGATTTGGCAGTCGGCATCACAGTGTGTGTTTTGTGAGATCGAGAAGGACTTTGTGGATTGGTGTTGGACATAAGGGATAATGTTGGACTTGTGGGCTTGGGCAGCACTGGGTTGGGATATTTTCTTGATGTGCACTTACCCTTTATATAAAACTCTCTCTTATGCATGAGCTTCTGTGGATTTGTTGCTCTAAAGTACCCAGACTAACACACGCCCCCAAAGGAGTGTCAAGGCTGTCATTGATGGGGGAAGCAGATTGCCATGTCTCTCTCCCACACAGCAGCTGGTGGCTTCAAACCACCCACCTTTTGGTTAGTAGCCAAGAACGTCACAATTGCATCACCAGCACCCATCAGCCAAAGTGAATCGTGGTTAGCTGTCATTCATTATTGAGATGGGTGAGTGTCAATTCTTTCTTTAGTTCTTCACTTGGTTCTTCGCGTGAGTTTCTCTAATTCTGGGTCCTTGCACAGTTTCTTACATTTGTCCTTGTCTTCTGGAGCTACCTTTAGAACTGGTCTAGTCAGCTCCTTGACTTTATTCTTCCCTTTGTTTTAACTACTCTACAATTAATTGTAAGTTTCAGCGTCCCATCGAATCTTTTCCCATCTTGCTAGTGACCTCTTCCTTTCTTCACCAGTGATGATCTTGACGTCCTCCCACAGCTCATCAGGTCTCCGTTATTAGTGTTTAAGCCAACCAATCTGTTCTTGACATGTTCCTGACATTCAGGTGGGATAGACTCAAGGTAGTATTTTGGCTCCTGTGGGCTTGTTTTAATTTTCTTCACTTTATCCTGAACTTACATATGAGCAATTGAGGGTCTGCTCCACAGTCAACTCCTGGACTGGTTTTAGCTGCTGAGATTGAGCTTCTCCACCATGTCTTCCACAGATGTGGTCAACTTGACTTCTGAGTATTGCTCTGGGAAAGTCCAAATTTTGGATTATTAAAAAAGATATTTGCTATGAATAAGTCCTTGAGTTTGAAAAATTTTATCATGTGCTCTCCAGCTTCCGTTCTATCACCACGTCTGTATTTTCCAATGACTGTTCCTTCTGCATTATTTCCAATGTTTGCATTCCCACCAGTAAGTACTCTCAATGCATCCATACCCATTTCCATTTGCTGTAAGCCTCTCACGATGTCTCTCCAGCCTCTGCACTCTACTTATCTCTCCATCCTTGCACATTTCTGAAGCAAAACTCATGGTTGCTTTTTTCAATATTACTATCCAGCCTGGAGGACAGATGGCAGGAAAGACTCAAACCCGCAGCACCCCTGTGAGGCAGAGTAGAACTGGGGTCCACAGAAGGTTCCTTAGCTGAGAGTTGGTCACAGCAAATTTCCCCCAAGGCATTTCCAGGTGGAGTCAATTCTCCAAACCTTTGGCTAATTTTTGAGCATGTTATCCTTTTGCATCACTAAGAAATGGTATCAAAACAACAGGGCTTTTTAAAAAAGGCAAGTTTCAGGGGAAGAGATGAGTCAGTCAGGGTGCGATGTAGCACCGATGAAGAATACAGCTTTCCTCCAGTTCCTAAATGCTTCCTCCCCCAACTATCATGGTCCGAATTCTACCTTGCAAGACAGGAGAGGGCAGAGGATGTACACTGGTGCAGATAGGAGCTGGAGGAACAGGGAATCCAGGGTGGATGGTCCCTTCAGGACCAGGGGTGAGGCGTGATACTGGGAGGGTAGAGGGTGAGTGGATTGGAAAGGGGAACCGATTACACGGATCTACATGTGACCTCCTTCATGGGGGATGGACAACAGAAAAGGGGGTGAAGGGAGATGTCGGACAGGAAAAGATATGACAAAATAATAATTCATAAATTATCAAGGGCTCATGAGGGAGGAGGAGTGGGGAGGGAGGGGGGAAAAAAGAGGACCTGATGCAAAGAGCTTAAGTGGAGAGCAAATGTTTTGAGAATGATGAGGGGAAAGAATGTACAGATGTGCTTTACACAATTGATGTATGTGTAGATTGTGATGAGTTGTATGAGTCCCTAATGAAATGTTTTTTTTTAAAGACAAGTTTCTTTACTAGTTTACACCTTATTCAAAGGCTGGTAACTTACACCATTATTCACGAATGGCAATTAATTGAATACCAACCAGGCAGAGAATAAGCGGAAGCTCATTCTTGTCTTCTTGGAATTTGTTGTGGAAAACATTCCACAGTAAACAGTAAAAAGTAAGAGATTATGAAAACAAACACATTATTGCTCTTCTCTATGGACATACTATTTACTTCTCCCTTTATAAAGAACAGTAAATATAACACTGTACTTTAAATTGCCTTTGTTTTCCTCCCCCTTCCCAATAACAGTACAACATTGATATCTCTTCCATTTAAGAAAAATTTACCACCTCTACTTGATAGCAATTAGTGAGCACTGTCTTGGGCTATTTGGGTATGTAGAGCTCTCAGTTCTGGGTCAAAAGTGTATGTGTAGTGTGTGTATGTACAAACCCACCATGAATCCGGTGGTGAATGATGAGGCTATCTGTTTCTATAAGGATTTTCAGTCTGGGACACCCTACGTAAGGTGACTCAGAGTCAACATGAGGTCAGTGAGTTCATCTTTGCTTTGTTTTGAGTATTAAAAGCCCTAACTACCTCTCTGCCTAGTCAACCTATAGACTTTATTGATTCATGTATTATGTTTAAATATGATAATATAATGAGAGATTATAGGCAAGTATATACATGATTTATACATCTTAATAAACATAAACCACAATATTTGAGGGATTGTATCTATAAGGTACTGATGTTTTTCCTCATAATAACCTAGAAAGGGAATTTCAATATTATGGAATCATTGTACAGAACTATTTTTCATTTAAAATTAACACAATATGCTTATTAGAATAATACAGGTCTTATATTAATCTGGTATTATCTATTCCAGAATTAAAATATCCAATATATGAATGTGATGTAATCATTTCTTTAGCTGGTTGACAGTCTCAATGGGTGAGTATTGAGAAAATTCTCATTCTCACCCCAGGACTGCAGATCTCTCTCTTATTTGTTATGCTTAGCCCTTGACTCATCAAACTTGGAGAGCCCCCTCATTCATGCCTATAGTACTTGATCCAGAAGTCAGGTTTCTCTTGCCACTCCACTCCCACTGCTGTGATTTTGAAGGAATGTGATGTCATTTTGGAAGAGTTCCTATGGATCCATGAATCATTCCTTAGAGCAGATCATATGACCCCTTAGATTCCTGTGTTCTGAGCTTCAGTTTATAGCCCTGGTAGAGGAATTTCAAAAGGAAACTGAAACTGCCAGGAGTTTTGCAGGGGTGGACAAATAGACACCTGTCAATGAAAAGAGTGCTTATTATCAGTGTGAAGTCTTGGGACTCTAAACTCTGATATCTCCTGGTTTAGGATTAAATTCTAGCGTACAACCCAGTAAAGCAACTAAATAAGCCAGTATATAAAATCAGGAAGACGGCATGCGTCAGAGAATACCTTCCACTACAACAGTGTGCAAGGAAATGATATCAAACCAAAAGAAAAGTCGAGGGGCAGAGGAAAAGGAAGGGCCTCAGCATGGATCGAAACAGTGGGCCAACACAGGGCTCAGACACAAGAGCCTGGGTAAGGACGGCGCAGAGTCCGGCAGTATTTTGTTTTGTTATGCATTGTGCCACTATGAGTCGGACCCGCCTGGATGGCACTTGGCAAGGGAAAATTCACCCAAGAAAAAATAAGGAACAACTCTAAAGATTGGGGGATAGGACTTGGATTCAGAATAGTTATTTTGCTTTCAAATAAAACATTTCCTTCAATTGTAGATCCAAATAAATGACTAAAATCAACCTAATCATTGGTGTTAGATATACCAATCTCAGTGGTTGTTTATCTGAAATTAAGGATACCAAAAATAACTGGAATTAAGAATTCTGAAATTAGATAAGCAGAAAGTTACCATAAAGGATCAAAGGCTTTAAAAATGCAGAAATTGCCTTTAATCACTATATGTCGCTACCATCCTTATCATATCCCCCCAAATTAATTTTGATCAATATCCAAAAGTGAAGTAAATCTGAAAAACTATTTCATTCAATAACGTAAATTTTATAATTAAAAAAAAAGTTTGACGTAAAGTGACATGTTGTGTATCAGAATAGAGCTGTACTTCAATGGCTGATTTTTGGAAGGAGATGACCAGACTGCTCTTCAAAGGTACCCCTGGCTGGGCTTGAACCCCCAACCTTTTGAGGGGGTTCAATCACTTAACTATTTGTGCTACCTACAGAGTCCTTTGCAGTTCTACAATTTTCAGCATATTTCACAATGATTATATATACTATATAATATTTTTGCCTCCTCCTTGGACTTAATTATATTTTGGGTATTTAAAAGGGATGTTTGCCACTATGATTATACTTAGAACTACATTTAAGTGGCATTCCCCTATGAAGGTGAGTCAACATGTACTGATACTAGGGTTCCAGATGTTGTCTTTTATTATTATTATTAATATTAATATTATACCATACAGAACATGTCTAAACCTATCTTCACAATCAACTGATGACTGCAGGCAATTTCTCTCAGTAATGTAACTGTCTTAGTCTCATGAGAGTGTCTTTTAAAAAAAGAGCCAGTAAAAATGTGACTCCCAGTGGAGTCTTCTTGGTCAATTAAATTCAGGGCAAAGAGGTCACTCAGATGGTGAGCAGGCTGTTGATTGCAATCCTAAAGAGGAAATTACGATCGATTTTCTAGAAGGACCCAGAGTGATCTCAGGGGCTTACTTATTATGAAGACATTTTCAGGAATTGGAAACTGTGCTGGGTGGAAAAAGACCAGGGAAGTTGCTCACTCTTGTGAGGTGGTAAGGGCTGATTTCATTGGCAACCTTATCACAGCCAAGCTACAATCCTATTATTGCCCTACAGATTTCTCTGCTTCCAGATCTCAAAGCACACTGTCAAGAAAACCGGTTTGAGTCCCTTTGGGTCAGGATGCACAAAGTGCTGTTTTTGTATTCTCTCACTAAGGGTGAGAGAGAGGGAACCCCTCCCTTCAGACATACTTAGACGTAGATGTAGGATACATCAAGAAACACCATCTTCACATTTTGATCATTAAAAATAATAAGGTTTCTACAATTTTTGAACAATATTTTTTGACTTACTCTCAAATAATTTATTATTTTGGCATAATGTGGGGAAAATCATTTGTAATATTGTTAAAATTTACATTTAAAATGGTTTATAATATTGTTTCTACAGGGGGGGAAATGTTGAAAGTTCAAATCAATAGATTTGCAGCTGATCCTCTGGAAAATAACTCAATTATGATTTCAGGGCTCTTTAAGATCAGTATGAGACAAGAGGGGTTTAGCCTGAAGTGAACTCCATGCTTAATTTGCATTCAAAGTAAGTGGCGCTGCACATAAGACACTCTCTGTTCTTTTTCTATTGATGATAGTTATGTAGAAAGCTTTGCCACCTAACAAAATTTCCAAGAAATTTCATGAATACTTCATTGACCAGAAGATGGCTAGCTTTAGGGAAATGGGTGACTTCTAAAATGCTGACTGCACCATGGTGTAGTAACAGCTCTCATTAAAGCCCTCACAGCAGTGAAAACAGTGAATGTGCTTGATTGCAGACTGGATGGTGAGAGGTTCGAGTCCACCCAACAGCCTCTGGCGAATGTCTTGACAATCTACTCCCCTCAAATTAGTCATTGAAAAGCTTACTTCTGGGACATATGACTGAAAATCATATTAACGGCAATTGAGGTTCTGAAATACTTTTCATTCTGACATTTTTTCATCATGTGCTACAACTTCACAATGAGAGTAACTCTTACGTTTTCATCTCCAACCCTGACTTCAATCTGGCTATAGTTATAGAATCCAAGAACAAGCTGCACATCGTGTAAAAATCCTAAAAACAGAACCTGAAATTCATTCTTCCTCTTTTCTTTCTTTTTAAATCATTTTATCGAGGACTTGTCCAACTCTTTTATCACAATCCGTACATCCATCCATTGTGTCGAGCACATTTGTACATTTGTTGCCATCAGCATTCTCAAAACATTTCCTTGCTACTTGAGCCCTTGGTATCAGCTCCTCCTTTCACCTAACTGAGGTTTCTCCTTTTTATGACTTCTCCATCCCCGGTGATGGTAACTTTCAATCTGATTACTCAGATTAAAAACAAACAAACAAACGTGGACAGTATACTTATGCCTCTCTTTACATTGGTTTTCAAATCCTAAGTCAAAAATCACGTATCTTTTAAAATATTTTATACTATAGTTGCTCATCAAGTTTGTGACAAAAATGTTTAAAAATTATGGTTTTATGACTGATCTAAATCACACTGAACAGGTGATTCCTTTTCCCCTCTGTTGCATCTGGAAAGGGTTTCTGGACAAAAAGAGCAATCTTTTGGTGAAAGAGTAAGAATTATTTAATGAGCAGTCTAATTACTGAACACATTTGTATTATTATAGAAAGAGGCTGAAGCTGTATCCCTAAAAATTAGTAAACAGCAACCTAAAAAAAGTACGACATTAAAAAGGAAACAAAAATCAGAGGGGGGAAATAGTGTGTCACCAAGATCAGAAACACAATTGGCAAGCGTGTTGTTTAAACAGAAAGAAAGAGAAGGACACGCTGGCTGGAGGGAGGATGGCGGGGAATCAGGACCACAATCTAGCGAAGGGGTGGAAGGCTATTTGAAATAGTCAAGTTCAAAATGTGTTTTTGAAAATAACAGAATCTGACTGTATAAATATTAAAGTACAATGAAGAAATAGTGACTCGAGAGTCTCTGTCAAAATCAATGTACAATAATTGAAAGCAGGGGAGGGCAAAGAGGCACAGAGGAAGCCTAGTAAAGGGGGTATTATTATTATTGATACTATTACACTATTATCATCCTTTCTCTAAGTACATAAATGTGCTCATTGTCTCTCTCAAATAAAACAGTATGGTAAAAGATAAAAAAATGAAAGGCATTATTCAAAAAAACAGTCTGGGTATAACAATTAGGACTTTAAACAGTTGGAACTGGTAGGGCCATTAGATGACACTGTAAAATTGGACCAGACATGAATATGTAAATTTGGGCATAATGAAACGAAAACCAGCATGGGGAAAATTACAAATCAAAATCCTCGGTTGGGAGACTCCCAAGAGGCCCAGTGAACCCTTCTAGAAGCCTGATGTGGGAAACTGGATGATGGCAGGTTCTGTGGAGACCAACATTCAAAGCTTGGAATTCAATCACAGTCTTGGCGGTTGACACCATTGTTTCCAACTCTGGAATTTAAGAAATTCAGTTACAACCCGACATGCATTCTGCCCTTGTTTTGAGGAGAGACTCTACATTTCTATCAGGCCATCAACCTCCAATTTCTACAGTTGGGATCATTTTCCCAGGATGCCCATGTTATTGAAATCTTGTTCCAGTTTAACTTTATTGGTGATGATTGCATCTGAAAGGAACAGACCAAAGCCCTCAATATTACTAATAGCAGTCATATTGCAAAGCTACTGGGAAGTATTATTTATAGGCACCCTAAGCCGGCTGGGAACCCTAGCAACGCTCTTCATGAGGGATTGAGATACTGTGCAGCCCTCTGCCGTCCTCACCCTTCGTGCTATGTTGGAGGCCCTTGCTGCAGCCACTGTGTCAATCGATCTTGTCCAGGGCCTTCCTCTTCCCGTGATCCTCTACTCTACAAGTAGGGGGTCTGTTCCCAGGAATGGATCTACACTGATAAAATGTCCAGAGTCCAGGATACAAAGTCTCGCCATCCTGACTTGTATGAAAGGTTCTGGTTGTACTTCCTCAACCACAGATGCTGGTTCTATGGGCAGCCATGGTGTTTTTGCAGTCATCACCAACACCGTGATTCAAACGCATCAATTATTCTCGGACTCCTTGTCCTCTTTTCATATGCATATGAGGTGACTGGCATGACTAGGGTTTGGTCAGGGCGCCCTAGCCCTCAAAGTCCAGTCTGTGCTTTTAGACACTTTAAGGTAGTCTTGTGCAGCAGATTTGCCCGATGCTTAAAGGCTGCTTCTATGGGCACTGATTGCTGATCCAAATAAAATGAAATGCTGGATGACTTCTATCTTTTCTCTGTTTGCTTTGCCAGGATGCTGTTCAGTGGTCCAGTTCTGAGGACTTTAATTTTCTTAGCACTGAGTTGCCATCCATCCTGATGGCTAACACTGTTTGATTTTGTCAGCAAGTGCTGCGAGTCCTATGCGCTTTCTGCAGAGAGGGTTTATCATCTGCATTTCACAGCTTGCTCATGAGCCTTCCTCCAACTGCGATGCTGTATGATTCTTCAGATAGTCCTGTTTCTCGGGGCGTCTCTGCAGCACACAGATTGAGTGTGTGTGGTGAAAAGATTGAATGCTAAATCAGATCATTGTCGATTTCCAACCACAAAGCATCCCTTGTCCTGTTCTGAAATCCCCATTCTTTTCAATTTCATTTATAGTGTGTTATGATCCCCATAGTGGAATGACTTTGCACAATCAATAAACACAAATAAACATTTTCCTGGGAATCTCTGCTTGCAGCCAAAATCAATCTGATGTCGTGAATGCTATCCCTCATGCCACACACGCTTCTGAATCCTGCTTTAATTTCTACCAAATTCCATGCTGGTCTACTGCATGGAATATTTTTGAATGATCTTCAGTAAAATGCATTAGTCCCATGCCCCACAAGTATGCATTAAATAAATTAATTCTCACATGATTGATTCTTCCTCCCTTATAAGCTAATAAAAAGCTGCTGGTTTGCTTTGTTTTTCCAATAGTTTAATTGGCACATAATTCACATATCATTCATTTTAATAACTCAATCACATCAAGAAAAGTGTACAATCATGACCACAATCTGTTTGAGAACATATTCTTCAATCATGTATTCATCATTGGTAGCTTCTTAATCCCCCCCACAAACGTCCCCTGTCACACACCAAGGGTCCACTATTCCAGTTATTGTCTCTATAGATTTACCTTTCAAAAAATAAAAACATTAAAAAAACAAACAACACAAAAAGACTAACAGTAACAAAGTAAAACAGATAAAAACCTTCATCAAAAAGAAAGCAGACGATATTAAAAATTACATGAGTAGAACAGATTTAAATCCACCATGAGAATATAAATAAAAATATAAATATAATACCAAATTGTAACCTAACTGCATCTGCAACAAGCCAGCTTCGAATGCCTTCTGCATGTTATCAAGGCCATTCGCATCCCTGGTCGATGGTCAGAGGGGGATCCTCAGACTCTTAAGGGGATGTCCATGGGAAGACACTGCAACTGGGTTTTGGGACTGTGGTTCTTCACATATGATGTCTTTGATGTTATTCACAATTTGTCTTGTGTTCTGTTCTTGAAATGATCTCTAAATTCAGGTTGGGTAGACTCAATATTTCATTATGGCTCCTATGGACTTGTTTTAATTTTCTTCATTTTCAACTTGAACTTGCATATTCCAGTCAACCCCTGACCTTGTTCTTGGCAGGTAATATTGAGCTTCTCCACCCTTTCTTCCTACAAATGCAGTCAGTTTAATTCTTGTCTATTCCATTTGTCAGCGTAAATGATTGTTGATAATGTTGTTGAAAAGAAAAAGTATTTGCAATGAAAAAATCCTTGCACTTGAAAAATCATATCATGTATCAGATCTACAACCCTGTTTCTTTCAAGGCCATATTTTCCAACTACTGATCCATCCATCCTCCTTTGTTTCCAGTTTTCCCATTCTAATTCTCTAGTAATTAGCAATGCATCTTCATTACACTGTGGGTAAATTTCACCCTGAGGAAGTTGGCAGAATTCTTCAGTTTCTTCCTATAGGCATTGAGATGTTATCCTATCACACACAGCATTGTACTTTAAGATCTATCTTGAACACTTCTTTTGTTTTAAGGTTAAAATAAAGTTGTATTAGCTTAATTTATTTTCATTTAATACCTTTAACAGGGGCGCTTACAGCTCTCATCACAATTCACACAATCATCCATTGTGTCAAGCATATTTGTACACATGCTGCCATTATGATTTTCAAAGAATTTTCTTTCTACCTGAGCTCTTGATAGCAGCTCCTCATTTTCCACCTCCGTCCCTCACCCGCCCTCCCTCATGAAATCTTTAAATGTTCATATCTTACATCATCCTCTGTCATCCTTCACCCACTTTGCTGTTGTTCTTCCTCTTGGGAGGGGGTCATATGTTAATCCTTGTGATCGATTTCCTTCTCTCCCCACCCCCCCACCTTCCCCTTCCTCTCCTGGTATCTCTATTCTCATTGTTGACCCTGAGGAGTTTATTTATCCTGGGTTCCCTGTGTTGTGAGCTCTTACCTGTAGCAGTGTGCATGTTCTGGTCTAGTCCGATTTGTAGAGGAGAATCGAGGTCATGACAGAGGGGGAAGGAAGCATTAAGGAACTAGAGGAAAGTTGTGTCTTTCATCAGTGCTAAACTGTACCCTGACTGGCTCATCTCTTCCTTGTGAACCTTCTGTGAGGGATGTCCAATTGTCTACAGATGGGCTTTGGGTCTCAACTCCACTCCCACCCCCAAATGACATGGGGTATGATTTTGTTCTGTGTCTTAGATGCCTGATACCTGGTCCCATTGCCACCTCATGATCACTCAGGTGGGTCTGCTTCTTCCATGTGGGCTTTGCTGATTTCAGCAAGATGGCTGCTTTATCTTCAAGCCTTTAAGACCCCAGATACTATATCTTTTGATAGCTGGGCATCAACAGCTTTCTTCACTTTTGCTTATGCACCCAATTTTTCTTCAGCGAGCATATCGGAAAGGTGAGCATCACAGAATACCGGATTATTAGAACAAAGTTGAACACTTCTTTTTGATGATGAATGTGATACAATTACTCCTGGATTTGTCCTTCTCAGCACAGTAAACTATATGGTTATTCGATGCAATATGGCAGTTCATTCCAACTCACCCCCTCACCTCCCTACCACCAAGTCAAGTTTGACTTCTACTGATCCTATAGGATGGAGTAGAACTGCCTTTGTGCGATCTAAAGACTATACATATTAATGGGAGTAGAAAGCTCCATCTTTCTCCAAAGGTTAAGCTCCTTGGTGCTTAGGATGTAATCTTCATGGGTTCCACTCTAGGTTCGATGATTTGCAATTTACCTAGACTCATACTTCCTACATTCCATGGTCTGCCTTTTAATGGTGGTTTTCCACTCTTTCTTATTTTTATTTTTTAATCATTTTATTGGGGCTCATACAACTCTTATCACAATCCACACATACATCAATTGTGTTAAGCACACTTACACATTTGTTGCCCTGATCATTCTCAGAACTCTGGCTTTTGGCTTGGGCTCCTGGAATCAGCTCCTCATTTTTCTTTGAGTTAGACACCATTAGCAGATGACAGTCCCCGGTGCTTTGCTCCATTCACTTCATTAAGATCAATTCTACTTTGAGGATGCAACTCACCTCAATCATACTTTGATGCTTTCCAAATGGAGGGTCTCCTCTCAGGTATTATTATCCGGCCATGTCCCACTGCTTCCCATCAGTTTCTCACGGAGTACTTTTCCCAAAGTATTCATCGCAGTCTGCTCTGTCTGTAAGTTCTGTTGACACATGCTCACAATGGGCGATCCGTCAGGTGTTTGAGGTACTCCATGGCAGGGTCACTCTGAGATTTGACTCAATGGCATTGAGTTTGGTTTGGGGGTTTTATTCTTAACTAAGATTATGAAGCCAGAGAGACTTTAATTCTCTGGATCTCAATTTCTGACTTGTCATGGTGACAGATCATTTTAGTATTATGTTTAAGTGAATTTTATTACATAATATATATGATATACATAATATAAGGATGTGCCTAAACATATAAGGTGGATTCATAAATTTTATTTATCATCACTATTCTACATAATGAGTTTAATGTGGATATATGATTAGTGGGTTCAAATGCTTTAGAATGAATAGTTGATATACATAGTACAGCATACTAAGTCTTTATACATAGACTTACATTACTATATATGAAACAAAAACAAATAGAGGGAAAAAGTGACATTTCTTTGGCAAGAGAGTAGATTTTTAAGTGGTAAAGAAGCAAACAGTACTGATGAAAGTAGGTGTGGACTGCTGATTCTTCTCCTTTACGGTTTGGCTGGCTCTGACTCCTCAGGGCTCATTTCCCACATTGGTTAGTCATCTTTCCCTGTGTCTAGTATTTGTCGGTGGTTCTCTGTTGATGTTGTGACCTTCCCTGCAAAGCTTCAGCTACATCCCTGAACATTTCAGCAGGACTCGCTTTGTTTTAACATGGGATAAATATACAGCATTTTGAAAATCCTGTGATGTTCATGACTCAAGCAGAAATAATCAATGTAAAACATACCATCAAAACACTAAAAGCAGGGTTCTTCCATCATGCTGGACATACTTATTTGAACCTCCCACTGAAGCAACGGGCAAATCTGAGTGTTCAGGTGACTCCAGACCTATTTTAGCTTTATGCAGAGCTCCCAAAGGATGGGGCACTTCTTGGCTTCTTTCCCTTGAGTTTATCCAGTACACCTTTAATGGATGAAGTACTTCAATTTATTAAGGTCCTTTGACTTTTTATTTTCCCTGCTCTTAGAGAAGCTATTCTTTGATTCTGAATGTCTTAATTCTGCTGCGTACTGTGCAGCTAACGTAAATAATGATTTATGAGGAATAAAGAAATCAAATAGCACAAGATAATATAGCAGTTCTCAACCCGTGGGTCGTGACCCCTTTGGAGGTTGAACAACCCTTTGACAAGGGTCACCCAATTCATCACAGTAGCAACATGACAGTGATGAAATAGCAATGAAAACAATGTTATGGTGGGGGGGGGTCACCACAACATTAGGACTGTATGAAAGAGTCGCAGCCTTAGGAAGGTTGAGAACCACTATGATACTACCTTTAGTACTTCTGTAAACTCATATTTTATTAAATATTATTTCATATATTGAAACAATTATTTTTTGAAAGAAAAGTCAGAAACGGTATTGCATTTCAAGGATTATAGTAGAGTATGTTGTGTCCTTGGGTGTTTAACTGCTAAATTTTCATTGAAAGTTGTGTGTAGAATTAATTCATAAGCCTCTGAGTCCAACACTGTGAGGAGCAGCCTGGGGTAAGGGTTAGAGACTTGGATCACGAAAGTAGACCATTTGAGTTAGGACTTCAGTTCGATCACTTAATGAGCTTAGCATATCAAAAAATATTCTGCAACTTAGTTATCTCTCCTGAGTAAGAATAAATAATATTAAATTCCATAGAGTTTTTATGATGCTTACATGAGATAATATAGTTAAAAGTATGTTTGGTTATTAGGAAGAAATAAATAATAAGGCTTAGCTACCATTTCTAGTTTGATTATGCATGCAATTATACAATAAGGTAGTATTTTGATTGTATTAATAAATATTGTGCAAATGGAATTTACTCCTGCAGACACTATTACTGCCTTATCACTGTAGTGGATTTTGGATTAATAACCCCAGTTGCTCTGTGGGTTAGGTTTGGGGCTGCTGAATTATAATCATGGAAATCCTGGGTAAGGTTGCTGTGAATTAGAATCAACTTGATGGCAGTGGAGGTGGTTCAGGGCATTCACATGGCAAATATTTTCATTAATATTTGTCATACCTTTATTTAGCTGGCATTAAAAATGTGAGAGAATGCACTCCTTGACATCAAAACATACTGTTGCTCATTGCAATCAAAAGCTAATTGGTACTGATTCAATGACAGACATACAGACCACTGACACAGGACTGAGAACTCAGAACAAACTCTAGGCATCTATGGGACACTGATTTTTTTTGACAAGGAGTCAAAGTTCATTCAGTTGAGCAGAAACAAGCTCTTAGTCAATGATGCCTCCAAAACTGGATCTCCACTTGCAGACCCAAGAAGAAACTCCTAAAAAGTGAATTCAAATTGGATCGAGGACCAGTGTTAAATCTGAGTGTGTAAAATCTCTGCTGGAAAACATAGGGGAAAATATGGAACCTAATCTTTTGTAAAAACAGGACAACGCTTATAACCACACATCAATTAATAGAAGATAGACTAGTTAAATGGAAATTCATTCCAATAAAAAATGCATGCTCATCAAATGATTATCAAAATAATAAAAATATAACCTAGAGATGTGGCAAACATGTTAGAAAATAATATATCCAATACAGATCTAATATCTAAAATTAATAGAAAACCTCAACATGTAAACAAGAAAAGGACAAACAAGGTAATTATAAAATGGGAAAGGGCATGATCTTCATCAAAGAGCATATCCAACCAGCTAAGAGACACAAAAAAGGATGAGAATACTTAAGAAAACATTGAGTCTGTTCTCACTGATCATGACCCTATAGGACAGAATAAATTGTTATCTCTTTTAATGGTTGTGTGAATTTTACACACCCAGGGAAACTGCTACAGCTTACTTATTACATATCCTGTTGCTGAAGAGAATGACCCAGGATCTAACTTTTCCCCTCCAAAATTCAATATCTTAAGTTGTATGTTCATTAAACATAATTTTCTGAAAATAAAATTATAACACATATGCCCCACCCATGGCGGGGGGAGATACAATATTAAATGGAGTTAATAAAACAAACCTGGAAAAACTAAACTCTATGATCATCTAGCTTATCAGTGGGGACTATATTTATCACAAGCACTTACAACCAGGCATTTTATTTCAATATAGGTGCTTATCCACAAATTCAATTTTAGAATGAGTAGATATCCTACTTTTTAATATGTGAACTATCCTACCAGCTAAATGAAGTTTTTTAGAATATGAAATTATCCTTGAATTTGCTGTTACCATTCACCATTTCATTCCTACTATGCCTGGTCTAAATGCTTCAGCAAGAAAAGCTGAAGAGAAGAAGGCAGGAAGGAAAAGACGAAAAGGCAGAAGAAAAACCGTTGAGGAGCCTCCGATGGCTCCATTCGCTCGGCATCTAGGACCAGCGTGAACGCCTCAGCAGAGTATCCACACTTCGACGAGAGATTTAGTGTAGATTTCCAGATGTCAAAAGACAGATGGGTTATGAGGTCATTCTTTTGGTTTGAAACAACTGACTGCAGCTTAATGCCAAAGTTTGAATGATTTCACTACAACGCTTAAGTATACCCATGCCTCACTTATGAACGGTCTCATCATCTGACATTTCCCGTTTACCAAAATAGCAAAACAACTCTACTCTCTGGCTATCTGGCTCATTAATCACGTATGCTTAGCAGCAACACACACCCAGGTATGAGGCAAGAAAGGTGCTGGTGTTTTGGTGAAGGTTATGTTACGCCTTGGCTGGCCCTGGATTCTCAGAAGTCTGACAGTCATATAATGATGGAGTTTGGAATTTTGTTTGGAAGAATAGTCATCCTCCATTTTGTCACCGGAAATGGTCATCCTGCATTTTTGCACCACACCGATTCCCCTTAATGACCTGATCTTAAAGTCATAAAGTGAAGAGTGCATACTGTAAACAAAAACGTCTGCTTTCTGCACTTGACAAACTTTCCTGAGGACAGCTTCGAGGCTTATTCAGAGTATTCTGTGAGGAGCTTGAAAAGCTGGGCTTGGGTATAAAACCATTTGGGAAGATTATTCTAATCTAAACCTTGACATAGGATGAAATAGCAAGGAAAGCAGAAAGTATAAAACTAATGCATTTAGAAAACAGTTAAAAATTGCATAAATGGGGATAAAATTGACCAGGAGCTGTAAGTCTTAACGTATGATGATTAGGCTTTATGGCAACTTGGGGGGCAGAATCCTCCGACGACATAATGTAGCATGGTGTGGCCAATTCCATGTGGGATCTGCAGAGGGTGGAGTCTCTCACTGCCATTGAGCCACTGTGACTCATAGTGATCCTGAAGGACTCATAGTAGAACTGCTCTGTGGGTTTCTTAGACAGTATCTCTTTACAGAAGTAGAAACTTTCCTCTTTCTCCCATGGAGAAGCTGGTGGTTTTGACCTGCTGACCTTGAATTAAGCAGCTCACTGTATAACAATTATGCCACCATGGCTCCCAGCTCTTTATTCTGGCCACAGTCTTGATGGCAATAAAATCCAAGGGGTGGTTACTCTTAGTACGGATTGACAGTGAGTGCAAGAAAGCTAACTCACTTCTGTGGGATCTGGATGCTCCATCTGTCAACCTCTTCATAGATCACCTGCTAACAATTCCATTGATCATCAGCAAACTTCTGACTATGGTTTCATTAGCTCAGCCTAGGATTCATTCAGCTCTGCATCCACCAGCCTGTGCTCTTCCTACTTTCTGGTCACCATCCCTTGCATCTACATCTCCAGCTTCTATGTGACCTATGAACTTGAACCAATCCCGTGAGCCATTTCTTGATAGAAATCTCTATATGCATATACCTACCAGCCTTTGCTTCTCTAGGGGACCCAGTCTAATAAACCAGGGATTTTATCTATGTATTACTTGTAGGAGATAGCTTTGAACATATACAAAGCAAGATAAATATTAACTAAAACACAGCAGTCCATAAACTGGTAGCCATTGTGTGATAAAATCGTTAACTTCAGATTCTGTGATAATTATAGTGTCATAATATACAAAAGAAAGATGCCTTCACAACAATACAAATGGCAGCACCTGAGGGGAGAGAGTTTAGTCGCTTACAGGAAGAAACAAAGCAACCAATAAAATTCTAATTTAACTTCATCACAATCATCTTCGCTTTTTATTTTAGAATGCAAATCTGTCCCCATATTTCGCAGGTAGGAGAGGACCACATGATGATTATCCCATGTGACAAATGAATTCTGCCTTATAGTTTCCCCACAGAACGCAGTAAAACTGCCCCATGGTGTAGTGGTTATGCATTGGGCTGCTAATCTCAAGGCTGGCAGTTTGAAACCGTCAACATCTCTGCGGGATAAAGACGAGGCTTTCTACTCCAGGAAAGGGGTACCATCACAGACACCCACAGGGGCAGTTTCACCCTGCCCTATAGGGTCTCTATGAGTGGGCATTGACTTAATGGCTATGCGTTTGGCTTGTTTGCTTGTTTCAATCATTACAGAAGCATAATACCCTATCTTTATCCTGGGGCGTGGCTGCTGGGATCAAACCACCACATTTGGTTAAAAGCTTTTAATGCCTACTCCATCAGGCCCCCTGAGCCAAAAGGTCATGTTGTGGTGTGGCTAGTTCGTTCCAACTCCTAGTGATCTTTTGTATGACACAAGGGAACACTGCCCTCCCGGCTGCCATCCTCACAGTTGTTCTTATGCTCGAAGTCCATCGTGGTAGCCACTGTGACAGGCATCTTGTTGAGGACCTTTCTGTCTTTCTCTGCCCGCTACAAGAACAAACAGAATATTCTTTTCCAGGTAAAAGAAAACAACCATATCAGCAAACGCATGCTAACAATTAAAGTAAACCCAACCCAAGCCCATTACTATCCACTCATTTCTATGTAATAGGAACTCTACAGGACTAAGTAGAACTGCCCCGTAGGATATTCAAGGTCGTAAATCATTACAGAAACAGATCGCCACATGTTTCTCCCAAAGACATAGAGTCATGACGGTGTCTTGCTGTCAACCTCCAGATTAGAAGTCTATCATGTGACCACTACGCCAGGCTTCCTTAAGTCCCTTGTACAGGGGGCTGGGGAAAAAATCTTGGCAATTTTTCACTCTCTTTCAATTCCATTTTCTCATTGTTTTTGAAATGCCCCTTCCCGGCACTCCCCGCCCCTCACCCATACGCAGTGCCATTGTGGAGAATTGGCAGATGGATCACAGAGTGTGGGCGCTGTGGTCTTTCTCGGTACAGAGCTGTTAAATGAGCTGTCTGCAGGACTGCGTCCTCATAATGCTCTTTGTCTATGGGATATGGTGACTCTTTAAATTAGTCATGGGTGAGAAGAGACCTAGTTTTGGGGTTTATTAATAGAATGTATCAATATTTCTCAAAGCCCATTCGTTTGCTTAAAATACAAACTGTCTTCGTTTTACCTGGAGACTTGATTGTCATGAATATCCCACCCCATGGCAGCTTTCTGCTTTCCGAACATTATCTCCCAAATAACAGGCACCTTCAGCCGGGTTACTGGAAGTGAACGATAACAGCTTGGGCTCTGTGCTTAACGCCTGACAGAATCTCATCACCGCTCGGTTATCAGTGAACGCAGGCACGAGGTTCTCCGCAGACTTGTCCAAATGGACTGTGTGTGGGAATAAATGCACACAGATTCCTGGCAACAACAAGAAGGACTCTCAAATGCAAACTACCTTCCAGAGAAGTAATGCTGTGCATGCTTTTGGATACTAAATATAGTCTAATTTGTTTTTAACCAAAGAGCAAAAGAAAACGTTTTGATTTTCACTTTGATCTCTCTTTCATTCAGAATTGTTAGATGAAAAATACCTACATTTTGTTTAATGATGTATAGTTTATAAAAGCCCACTTTGAGTTATTTTAGCCTTTGATGATTGGGAAAATCATTTGTATCAGCATCATTTTATAAATGTATTAATGGAGGCTGATAATGTTAATTGATTTGTCCCAGGTCCTATATATTAAGGGCCAAAACTTAAAAGTGGCAAATGTGATTTAAATCCTAAGCTCTTTCTTTTCTTCTGGGCACAGTGACTGACCTTTTGTCACACCCAGGAGCCTGGTGACATCTTCTGTTGGCTGATCATCATTCTTTTTGGGCAGTGGCTTGGTAATCATAGTGTCTTTCCATCCCAGAGGGAAATCTGCAATAGCTTCCTTTTGTCTAAAGAGTTACCTTTCTTGAAAAAGGAGCCCCGGTGGTCTTGCTGTCAAGTAAACATTGGACTGCTAACTTCAAGGTCGGCAATTCAAATCCACCAGTAACTGTGTGTGTGAAAGATGAGGCTACCTGGCCCCATAATGAGTTACATAGCGTCTCAGAAAGCCCACCCAGAGTCACTGGGGTTGAAATAAGCTCCCTGGCATTGAGTTTGGTTCTGGTTACCTGAGGATGCATGGAAACAGTACAGCATGTGATACTGAAACTAATTTATTTTTCAATTGTGGGAACAATCATATTCATTTCTTAACTTTCCCCTTCCTCTGCTACAGCATTTTAGTTAACTCCAACTTTGTAAAATCTATGGCATACACAGAAGTCTTGTGCTAGTGTTTCTTTTACTATTATTATTATGAAATTAAGAGTTGGGATAATGGAGAATGTGCTCTTTTCCCCATTTTCCCATCACTGAAAGTAGCATGGTGAAAGCAGCAGGTAATCAGGCTAAGGATCATAGACTTCCAAATAGGGCCCACGGAATGACATTAATGTCTGAAAAAAAGTCGTTGAGACTTGCAAGAAGAAGTCCACATTGTTGAAAAAGCACTTTTCAAGGAGAGCACTCGCTAGTGGACATAAAGATGCTGTTACAAGTGCTGTAGAAGGGTGGTTCTCTAACGGTAGAGAGGTAGTCTTTAGATTGACATTGATTTCTATGAAAGTAATGATTATTTTCACACTGCTCTTTCTATATTCTACTACTTTTCTACCTATCTTCAGCAAAGTAAAAGGAGGATGTTTTCAAAATTTCTGACCAGATTCAAAACCTTTAAGAAAGTTAGCCTAATGCTCTGGATAGATTATATATATATTTATAAAATATTTATTATATATTTTAAATATATATATGATTATTTCCAAGTCTTGATTTTTACAAACTTTGAATATTTTTATCATTCTGAAATGCTAATGAACATTATAAATACATACATCTATCATGTATCTCCATAGGTAATGTCATAGGAAATTATAAATAAAAGGGATCATTATATATGCTTTCTGTTCCTTGTGAAAATGGTTTAATATATTTTTAGAGAGGAAATACATATACAAAAGTACAAATGAGCTGAGTATTGGGTAATAATTCTAAAATCCTAGAAATTTACACTGAGGTTAACGCATTTGAGAGAACTTTTTCTGAGAACATAAAATCTAATTTTGTTTGCTTATTCCTTGATTTGAAATCGTTTGGAAGATCTAGGAATGTCCCTTAGTCATTCTAAACCATGTGTAACCATTTGTTTGACTCGACTGCACTAGTTGGTTATGCTTGCATTAATAAAATAATGTTAAGGACTTAATAATATCTAAGAATTTAGGTTTAAAGAATCTAAAATTTGTTACTAGACAGTTGGAAGGGGAAAAAACCAAAATCAGGGCGGGAATAGCCTATAGCAGAACGCTCTGATGTCACAGAGGGTCCATCATAAACACAGATAAACTGGAGCTCTGAGTCCACACGGTGACCCTAATCATTTTACAAAGAACAAAATCATGTTCAAGCAATGAGCTGTCTGTTTAAAATTACTGTGAGAGTTTTTCTACATGATGTTTTTTTACTGTATGGATAGATAATAATAAAAAAACCCATAAATGTACACCCAAATCCCATGTAACCATATTTCTGGAAAAATAAAACTGTTCACAATCTTTCCACAGCTAAGTAAACACAGTAAGTTGCAAAAGTCTCTTTTACACTTTCTCATCATATTTTCTATTCAACTGTAGAAACAAAATGGAAAATGTTCACTATAATTATGACTACTTCCTAGTCTTAATTTATCTTAAGAAAGCACCTCAAATAAAACCTTGTTTTATAAAGCTTAGATGTAATTACATCATTTTCAGTGTTAGTTCATATATACACACACATATCAAATATAGATATATGTATGCATACATATATACACACAAAAATACATCTACACATATTTCTATGCATATAATACATATATACATACTACATATGGAATTTTTACACTAATATTTTGAAGCCATCTCATATATATCTATGCATAAATTCTTAATACTATATACTATTATAATGAAACTAATAGTTACTAATAATTTTAACATTCTACATAATAATTTGTCATTATTTTATGAGAAAAAAACCCAGATGAAATCCTAGAAAATGGTAAGCTCTAGACTGAGGAATTTTCTATAACCTCTCTTCATTCAGGAGACATATGCACCTCTACCTTTGGGAAGATTTTATTTGCTATTTGACCCCCCGTGAAGTTAAAAGAGTCAAACTAACTCATTAAAATGATGACCCCTAAAATCCTTAGGGCTCATGAATGTTGATGAAAAGAAATCCATGGATTCACATAAAATATTATTCTACCCTTCTTTCTAACCTCAGGTCTCTATGTTACTTAATTGCTACCTCTCAGGATAAAGATCCTTCATCTCATAAAACTGAGAAATGGGTTATGCCCTCTTGCCCTGAGCAGGTTAGTGATGAGGAGGACAAAGCAATGAATGCTGATCACCAGTCAGAAAGAGTAAAAGGCACATCTTTAAGGGAAAACACCATGTATCTGTATTTGTAATATGAAGCCAACTTTTCAATGAATCAATCACAGATATGTTCATGGTAAATCCTTGATCTGTATGGCCTGACTCGAACCAGCTATTACATCCATAAATAGATAGTCCAATGGAGAATAAGAATAGTGGTTAAGCAAACCCCATATTTACAATTTTTTTCTTCATTCTTAAAGGTGTAATCCTGACCTTCACGGGAATATAGGATTCAATGACCTCACAGTTTCACAGTTTCAGGTTCCCCCTGGGGCAGTTTAACCTTGCCAAGCTAAAACTATAGGGTTGTCATTGGTCAGATTCAACTCAATGGTAGTAAGGTTTTTTTGTTTTTGCTTTTTCAATATAGAACCTAGATTCTTTCTAGACTGCATAAGTGGTAACATCTTCATCTCACCTTCAAATTTGGCTTTCACTAGTGTACTTTTAAAATGATTATAGAATCACGTATTGCTTATTCCTTGTTTCTATTTAAGCTCCTTTGAGTACTGGTTTGTTGTTTGTTTGTTTGCTTGTTCAAATAATTATTTTAAGTGCCTACAAGGAGCCATCAATTATGGAAGAGACAAAAATAAATTGTGTCTGTGATCTACCTTTAAAACACTAAGATACAGTAGAAAGTGCCCGCAATAAGCAGCCCCGATGGCTGGCCGTGCCTGACCTCCTCTTGCTTCCCTGTTGTCACTAGGCATGGGGCAGACATGCCTTTACCCTGAAAGCTTCTTGGCCCTATTCTGAAACCAATCGATCCTCCCACACACTCTTGTCTTCACTGGGTTCCATCATTAGTTGTGATGGCCACACGGCACTCAAGGACAATAGTCGCGATCACGGGGTTCACTGGGGAAGTGAATACGTTACTACAATGTCAGGACTGGCATAAATATAAGGACTATAGTGGGGGCTCCACAGCAATACTTCACCTCAACCCGCACCCAAGTGTCTCTGGTCCTCAGTTTCCTAGCCCAGGGCTAGTGTTACCAGGATGGGCCTCAGATCCCCAGCCTCTCCACTCCTGGGTTCTTATCTAGTTTGCGAGAAAGATTTCAGGCAAGGGACAAAATCCAGACAAAAGTCGAAGAAAAGGTTGAACAGAAAGAGTAAGTTTATTGAAGGGGGATACTTAGAAAAAGAAATCGCAAGGACCCTTAGTTCGCTAACAGGCTAGCTAAGCATAATGGCAGATTTACCACCATTGGCTGGCTTTCTGTGGGTTTTCTGCTATTGGCTGGTCCTCTGTCGTGTCCCTCCTCTTTCAGCATTGGGTATTCTGGCACCCCATCACCGCAGATTTCACGCTGTGCTCTTGTCTCAGCGTAAACCTCAAGAGTCTATTCCGTCACTGTACGGATTGTGCGAACACCCTTTCTTTCATCTCCTGGTCATTTCATGATGTTCAATAGCCTGGATCTCTTCCAGGAGAAGAAATATGTTTATTTTGCCCTTTGCCTTCCTTTGTGCTGGACATAAACTGGCAGGAATCTTAAACACGGAAAAGAGATGGAGACTCGATTCCACAGGATAAGATATATGACCATAGGATTTAGCTTGTCCAAGTTAGTTCTAATAACTCTTTTAATGGTTTGTTTGTTTTTTTTTTTCCTAGGGGGTGGGGTATATGTGTGGAATCATGTCCCCATCTCTTTTTTTGTGTGTTTAAGATTCCTGCCAGTTTATGTCCATCGTTCACCTCTTCCCTGACCAGTTTCTGAGCAACCAACAGTTGGAGATGGTCATCGGTCCACAGCCACACTCCTCTTTAGCCAGTAGCCACGTCTCTCTGATCGTCAGCCTCTCAGACACATGCTCCCTTGGCTTCTGGCTCTGTTTTTGGGAACAAGCCAGCCCGGCACTCTGTCTCACAGCTGCATCCCAGTCATGACACTGATGAGGGCAAGATACCCCATAGCCTTGGCACTGCTCCTCCGAGCCCCCATGCCACAATCTCTGCTGGATCTCCATACCTCAGCCAATTCAGCAGAGACCTCAGACATGCTCTTCCACACGGGCCTGCCATTCCTCTCTGTGCCTACGCGGCTGGTACATACTGTGGAATGACTCAGATGGAGACGTGGTTTGATTTTCAACTGACCATATTCCAAAGGAAAACAGAGAATGGTGCTTTAAGTCACCTTGCTGTAAACTAGTATTAAAGCTGCCTCCACGGAAACAGAGGTGTGACTCAGCTCAGGTCAGGGCTTAGTTCCACCTTAAATTTGTAACAGAGAACTCCTTCCAAAATGAGATCACAGACACAGAGTTAGAGTCCAGAATTATAATATATCTAATATGGAATTTTGGCTAGAAGAGCCATATTCATTGACTACATCTTAGTACTTAGTAACTGAAGATAAAACATTTAAGCAGACACTTGCAAAGTATTCAGGATTTGGATAAAGCAAGGTGTGTGTGTGTGTGTGTGTGTGTGTGTGTTTCAGGTCAGGAGATGTAGGAAACAAGTCAATTGTGGGAAAAGACAGATAAGAAAATGATTGGGTAAGAAAAAAGCGTAGATCAGGGAACAGAGGGTTCAAATATGTGGATATCATGTTGCTCCATTTGTTGAGTAAGAAGTAATTCAAGGGAAACATTAAGTATAATTATGACAACAAAATGAAAAGCTTCCTTTTGGAAAACTTGATGGTGTTATTCAGGAGAGAAAGGAGACTTCCAGAGGGGTAGGTAAGTCTCTCATGGAGGGCAAGGAGAAGGTACAGAAGATATTCTTTAAAAAAAAATCATTTTACTGGGGGCTCATACAACTCTTATCACAAACCATCCATCCATCCATGCATCCATGCATCCATCCATCCATCCATCCATCCATCCATCCATCCATCCATCCATCCATTGTGCCAAGCACGTTTGTACATTTGTTGCCATCATCATTTTCAAAACATTTTCTTTCTATTTGAGCCCTTGATATCAACTTCTCTTCTTATCCGCACTCAGGAGGGCTCACGCTGACTCTTGGAAGGATAAAACCACGCAAACTCCAGCAGCATTGAGTAAGATATATTTCTTTAGTACATAATTATTCTTATTGGGCTTTTTAAGACACCACTGGACAGCATTTATACGAAGTTCTTAGAGTCCCCCAAAATGTATGCTCAGTGCCACACAATTATGGTGACTAGCTAGTTAGAACTGGAGGATTTTATCTTGGTCAATTGTTAAATCTAAAATTATATCACAAGAAGTGACCCAAGTAGGTCTATTGTGTTTGGAACCTTGTAAGTTGGATTTTCGTCTTTAACTTTTTATACAAGTATATAAAAAGATTATGCAGTATCTCATTACTTCATTCTACAAAAACCACTAAACCAATCATTGATCATGTTTATCGATAAAGAGGAAAGTGCATCGATAACATCTGACTAAATGTATAACAGCTAGTTAAGGTGAAAGTTGTTATCTCATGTCAAGCAACGTTTAAATTTCAGTAACTGTTCACTAAAATGGTTTTAAGAATTTCATTTGGGATTCTTCAATTATGTTCCTCTTACAGTTCTGAACAACTCTCATATTTTATTGAATTGGCATCATTATGTATTTATTAATTGAAAATTCATCTAAATAATTTTATAGATGGTCACTTATTTACTGTAAAAAGCTTTCATGGAAAGTTCCTCAACAAATGCAATTATAGAGTTACAGGTCACCTAGCGTTAACAATTAAGAAACAGGTGGACACTTAGAAATGATATGTAAGCAATATTATGCTAAATATCAAATATATTTTAATACTATGTGTCATCCTATGTTGGGCTGCTAACCATAAGAACAGTAGTTCATAATTCCCAGCTTTTCTATGGGAGAAATGCAGACTTTTCCACTCCTGTAAAGAGTTACAGTCTAAGAAACTCAGGTGGGACAGGAGAAAAGTCAAGGGAAATAGAGAAAAGATCTGGGAGACAAAAGGCATTTATAGAGGTCTAGATAAAGACATGTATATATGCAAAAATATTTATATATAAGGATGGGTAAATAGATCTATGTGCCTATATTTATAGGTTAGTATTAAGGTAGCAGAAGGACATTGGGCCTCCATTCAAGTACTCGCTCAATGCAAGAATACTTTATTCTATTAAATTGGCATTCTTTGATGCTCACCTTCCAGATACAACCACTAAAGACAAAGTGGGTGAACAAGCAAATGTGGTGAAGAAAGCTGATGGTGCCCGGCTATCAGTTATCAGGCATCAAAGAATAAAAAAATCATATCATTGGGTGCACACCTCCATGATATGATCGCTGAGGACAAACGGATGCATAAGCAAATGTGGCAAAGAAAGGTGATGGTGTCTGGCTATGAAAAGGTATAGCATTTAGGGTCTTAAAAGCTTGAAGGTAAACAAGCAGCCATCTAGCTCAGAAGCAACAAAGCCCACATGGAAGAACACACCAGCCTGTGTGATCACGAGGTGTCGAAGGGATCAGGTATCAGGCACCTTCATCAGGACAAAAAGAAAATTTACCATAGTGAATGGAGAGGGGAGTGCAGAGTGTCGGCCACCGAATATCCCCTTGCAGAGGGGTCTAGGGGAGGAGATGAGCCAGTCAAGGAGCGATGTAGCAATGATGAAAAATACAACTTTCCGCTAGTTCCTAAATGCTCCTCCCTTCCCCTGCCCCACTATCATGATCCGAATTCTACCTTGCAAGTCTGGCTAACGGTACAGATAGGAACTGGAAACACAGGGAATCCAGGGTGGATGGTACCTTCAGGACCAGGGGTGTGAGTGGTGATACTGGAAGGGTCGAAGGAGAGTGGATTGGAAAGAGGGAACTGATTACACGGATCGACATGTGACCTCCTCCCTGGGGGATGGACAACAGAAAAGGGGGTAAGGAAGACATTGGACAGGCCAAGACATGACAAAATACTAATTTATAAATTATTAAGGGATCATTAGGGAGGAGGAGGGAGGAGTGGGGAGGGAGGGGAAAAATGAGGACCTGATGCCAGAGGCTTTAGTGGAGAGCAAATGTTTTGAGAATGATGAGGGCAATGAATGTACAGATGTGCTTTAAACAATGGATGTATGTATGGATTGTGTTAAGAGTTATATGAGCCCCTAATAAAATGATTTAAAAAAAAAGAAACTCACAGAGGCATTCTATCCTGTCCTTTAGGATCCCTATGATTCAGCATCAACTCAATGTCAGGGAGAGAGAGATACGAAAATCTATGTAAAATATAAAATCAAAGGAAATAAATGTATGTGATTACCATTGATATTCATTTCTCGGTACTATGTGGCAGTTTGTAAACTCGCGTCTGCTGAGTCTGCTGCTGTCTCTGCCTTCATGCATTCTCTCCTGGGAAGTGCCCTGCTCTCTCCAGTACTCCATATTTCAAAATTCTACTTACTGGCCAAAATGGACTTCAAATTCATTTTTTCCCTTGGATACTTTTAGTTGATAAATAAGGAATAGCTCTTAAATTCAAATATGCTCATATTAAAGGACTTTCTCTGTATATTCAAAAAGCACACCTACTGCCAGCTAGTTGGTTCCAAGTTAAAGCAACTCTATGAGATGGACTAGGACTCTTTCCAATGTTGTAAATCAAGGATGCTGCCCGGCTTCCTGGCATGCAGAAGCTGGTTCGTTCATACTGCTGACTCTGGTTTCTACTGAAAAGTTTTAACCACTATGCCACCAACCTTCCATATCTATATCAATCATCTATATCTATATTTATATCATCTATATCTATCTATATCTACCAATATCATCTACATCTATCTATATTTATATCATCTATATATGCATTTAATTATGCAATGTTGTTATGCATTTATATATTCAACTAAAAACAGCTGTTTCACACCTACTATGTGCCAGGCACAATGCTGCAAAGTGTTCCAGGCCGGACAGTGATCCAGGCGGGTGTAGTCTCTGCTGATGTGAAGCCTCGCTAGTCACCGCAGAATAAAAATTCCCAAACACACAGTCCTCATCTAGTACCATGAATACCCTGTGGGGCGGGTGTATTAGTAGGGTTTGTGGTTGTTTGCTTTTGAGTGATTCTAATTTATAGCAACCCTATAGACCAGCAGTTCTCAACCTGTGGGGCGCAACCCCTTTGGGGGTTGAATGACCCTTTCACAGGGGTTGCCCGATTCATCACAGTAGCACAATGACAGTGATGAAGTAGCAACAAACGTGATTTTATGGTTGGGGAGTCACCACCATATGAGGCACTGTATTAAAGGGTCACAGAATTAGGAAGGTTGAGAACCACTGCTCTAGGCAGGGTGGTACTGCCCCAAAGGGATTCCTAGGATAAATGTTTGGTTATTTCTGACCTTCTGATTAGCAGCTGACAGTTTTAACCATTGTGTCTCCAGGGCTTCGTGGTGGCAAGGGACGCATCATGATTAAACTAGGACCCATTTAATAAACCTAGGAGATGTTCCTGCACCCATGGAGCCATACAGAAGGTCTTTGAGTGATCCTCAAGAGAGAATAATTGAGAACAAAGACACAACCACCACAATAACAACACGAAAGCAACTGGACTCAAACACTGATGACTATGGGGGAAAGATTCAGGATGATACTTTTCACAAGCAGTGAAGTGCTGTCTAAGCTCAAAAGCTCTGGGATAGCGAGAAACACATCTTGCAGAACCTCACTACCTGTGGGAAGGGATGAACGGAAGTGAGGATAAAGCATTCAGGAAGGAGCTAGAAACAGTATCTGTAGAGGGAAACTGTGAGCCTCTACCACACAGCGTGCTAGTGAAGATTAAGCAGTAAAGTAGGGCACACTAGATCCCAAAGCGCTAAGTCATTCTTTCTTTGTATCTTTCACCTAGTGTTTTTCACATGGATGGGATCACTACAGAGCTTTCAAAAGAGCTATTTTTCTTGATACAACTCTTTAAACTGTGCCCTGCCATCAAGTCAACTGGTTCACAGTGATCTGTATGGGACCTTTTTGTTTGCTTTCCCCCCACTGCTATTGAGGTGATGCTAACTCACAGCAACCCCACAGGACAGAGTAGAAATATCCCTGTGAGTTTCCAAGACAATAACTGTTTATGAGAGGAGAAAGCCTCATCTTTCTACTGAGGAGCAGCTTGTGGTTTGAACTATGGACCTTGTAGGCTGCAGTCCATTGTGTAATCATTACCCCACCAAGACTCTGTTTACAGAAGCAGACAGGTTCCCTCTTTTCCCCCCTTGGAGGAGATGGGTTTGAACCACCGACCTTGTGGTTAGCAATCCAATGTGTACTTGACTTATTTAGAGGATTTGAAGGGAAGGATGATCTAATCAAGAAAATGTAAACTTAAGCCTAAATATTTGTTCTTAAAATGGATTTCAAACATTGATTCTAACTAAATTTCCTAAAGATTATAAGAGGGTTTATACATTTCTCTATCACAGAGATTAGATAGTTTATGATTGCCATTTTTATTATGTTTGGATAAGGCATATAAGGCTGAACATTCTGAGTTTATCTACACTCCAACACTGGGGTCTATGTTTAGCAAGAAAAGATTACCAGTCTCTGTGCAGCATATGAATTAGGGACGTGATTGAGCGCCATAAATCAGCCCATAGAAAGGTGATTTTAACCTATTATAGTTGGTGCACGTGTTGTGTAGCCTGTACAGAAAATGAACAGTGTAGATGTGAGAATTAATTGATGAGAAATTGTGAACCCATGCAAGAGTTACTGTCATATGCTGAAAGTGATCATAATTTTCAGAAAATATCCTAGAAAAATGAGAACTAAGGAATGGCTTACCAGGAAGAATTTCTTTGAAATAGTTAAAATGCAAATGCTAATGCAGATATTGAGATAGTTAAAGTTTATTATGCCAACCTGGCCAATAAATGCATGTGGGATTAATTGAAGGGCAGAGAGATAAATGACTTGGGGAACCTCACCATTCTATTTCTCAGGTCTCTTGCTTTGTGATGGTTGGACCAGGGTGCAGCTGCCTTAGCCAGTTCCCTGCTTCAGCTGGTAAGGCTCACTTCCTGCAAGACATCCCTGAGGAGAAGCCACATGGACCAACCCTGATGCAGCCTTGGGTGCTGGAGCAGCCGTGTGGCGACCCCTGCCAGCACTGAGATGCTTACACACTTACTGATTCAATTTTTCTCCTGCAGTCAGCATCACAGTGTGTGTTTTGTGAGATGGAGGAGGACTTTGTGGATTGGTGTTGGACATATGGGCTTAAATTGGACTTGTGGGCTTGGACAGCACTGGGTTGGGATGCTTTCTGAATGAACACTTACCCTTTATATAAATCTCTTTCTTATACATATGAGTTTCTGTGGACTTATTTCCCTAGTTTATACTCACACAGATACGGAAAACGTACACTCCAGTGAACTGTCACGGGATTGCTGTCCACAAGGTGACCCTGAATGCAACAGCTGCCCCTAGGAATTTTCTGCGTGAAAATGAACAGCAACCATGTGGAGAAGCTGCTGGACAATTACACGATAAGCCAGCTAACTTACAATATTGTTGTTCTTTTTTCTTCTAGATATTAAAATAGATGAAAAGTCCATTGTTATGACTATTTATGAAATGTGAGGACATGCTGCTGAAACTAGGGGCAAATTTCTCAATATCGGAATCCACCAGCAGTCAGTTTGGAAGTTGCTGACTGACTGGCTTCAGGTCTGCTCTCTAGTGTGGCTGAGAATGGTCGGTGCTGCGGCAGCATCTACACCCATTTCTGCTTAGCCTGCGATGAACTTGGCTCTGTTGGAATGTTATCTTCAGCGCTTTTATGTTTCAATTGTTAGGAACTGGGGCTGCTTTTCCATGCAAGAAATTTTTACTCGAATGGGGCTCATAAATATATGTAAATATTAAACATATAATCTTATTTAACCTCATAAAAATGAAAAGTTTGCAAGGCTCCATATATATTGAATATTGATTTTCAGGAAAGCTGTTACATAGATGGGGGAGGGACAAAACCACGTCTTTATATCTACTAACTTCAACTAAAATTTGGCATTTCCGCTCACAATGTGAGTAGAACTTTGCATACAGGGGTGGCAGAGTGAGGTTTCTTCAGATGGCTCTTCTATGCATGTCTCTAACTCCCACCAAATGATCAAGTGGCACTGTGCAAATAGGGTGTGTGTAAGAGTGATGCAGTGGAGGGGTCAGTTACCATTCCCCTGGCCATCAGTATGATCCCGCTTAGCAGAAAGAGAGAGAAATCCAAGGACCATTGCAAGGAGACCTTGCAGTGCAGTGTGTTGCAGATTTTTGTCTGGAGTCATGGAGTCTAAGACCAGAGGCAGCAGAGGACAGGCAGGGAGAGTACGAAATAGAACCAAAGAGCAGTGTGGAGGCTCTGAGGCGAGAAGACAGAGCCCTGGGCTGGCTCCCTGGCCCGTAGAGGCAGAGATCCTGCAGCCACCTGGCTGAGAGATGGAGAACTAGGGAGAGGCTTGGCTGCTGGCTGAGGAGAGAACAGGCTGTGAACCACTAACTGTCTCTGTTGTTTACTCATCTCAGCTTGTGGTCCTGTCAACTCCCCTAATGCAACCAATGTCTGTGTGTTCTGTGTGGCCCTGACAATGAATTCCCCAATGAATGCCAGCATAGAAGGAGAGTGCAGTGGGAGGGAAAGTATGGTATCAGAATAAAGAAGGTGGATGCATAACTAGGCCCAGTCTAAATGCAATAGGGAAGCCAGAGGTGGTCTCACGTGGCTCTCCACATCACTTTCGGCCAACAGGCAACAGATCACAGGCATTGGTTGTCCCTGGGGTTTCTCTCACCAACAGAAATAAAATGCATTTTAATAAATACTATGGTGCCGTGGATACCTCCAACATACCATTTATGCTTCTTTGAGGAAAAATAAATGACAGCGATTCCACCCTTAGGTACCTAGGTCCATTGGGTCAAGTCCAACTCATTGCAACTATCTATTATTGGGTTCCTGGGAATGTCAGCTTTACTAGGGCAGCCAGCCTCATCTTTCTTTTGTGGGGTGGCTGGTGGATTTGAACTGTTGACTTTATGCTTGGTAGCTCAAGGCCTATCTCCTGGGGCTACCCTAGCTCCTTTAAACCTCAGTTAGATATTTATTTTTAGCATACAATTATGATATCACAATCTTGATGTTTAAAATGTACATAATAGTATTAATTTAGGGTGCTCCCTGTGTAATTCTGGTGTTTTATTGTACACATTTGAAAACACTTTTCTGAGAAGTGGTTCTTCAAAGGATTAGTTTTGAAACCTGTAAGCCAACGTCTTTTGTTTTCTTCCTATTTTTCTACCTTGGTCTGTTTCTCTTCTATCTTCAGCACCTGGGTCATCTTCTGAAAATAAGAGTTCAAGGCTCGGTCTAGTCTGAGCCAGGTCTGAGAGCATCCATGGTCCAGATGTGAGTGTCCTCCCAAGAACCCCAGATGCCCAGACCCAGGATCCTCCTTGAGCTCGTGTTTGAAGCAAGAAGTAGCTCCAGAAAATGTCCAGGAGGAAATGACTCAGCAGCCAAACGTTACTTATGGATAGAGGCAGGTTAGAGGGTTACAGGTGGGGGCATGAGGGTAGGAAGAAGCCAGAACCCCAGAAGTATAAGGGGATGAAAGACCAGATCCAGGCACCATCAGTTTGAGGAGCCCAAAGAACTTGGTCATGAGACCCTACTCGGTTCCTTGTCTGCACAAAGAACAAAATCCCATTCTGTCTCTCTTGTACCTCGTGCCTATTTGAATTGGGTAGGTGAGCAAGATAGGAGTCTTGACTGACGACAACAGTGAGATGGCTAAAGAGATCTCTGACTTACACACCTGTGACTAAGAAACCTTAGTCTTGATGAATTCAACTTTACAATAGAGGTCTCAGTATTCCGAGAGACGGATCAGTTAATGTTGATAACATTTGATCATACTAGAAGGCCAAAGCAGAGTGGGAGAAAGAGCAGCTAAGTAGAGATGCTTGCATCAATCAAAAAGCATTCATATTTGAATAGAAATATTTATAATCCATTGCCGGATTGCATTTAGCTGAGCTATATTCTTTTACATGTAAAATTATAGTGTATAATTCATTCTTTCTTCATTAACATTAAAATTCACCATGTAAATATAATTAGAATTTTCAAAGTCATTAGGTATTATTCAGTTTTAGGTAAATATCGCTACTGTTATGAGGTCAACAAGCTGCGTTAAAGTAAACAAATAAAACAAAACAGTTGAAATGCATGCAGACAAACAAGTACCTCTCCTAACATGTGTGAAACTGGTTTGCACATTTATCAATATACGTGGTGAGGAAAATCTCTAATTTGTATTTGAGAGCCACTGGGAAACTTTCATGGGCAGGAATATCCTGCCTCCTGGCTTAGGAATATTTTAAATTCTAAGAGCAGAAGTAGAGTGGTTAAGAGCATGGAGATTAAAATTAGACTTAGCTTTGGAATCCTGATTATGCCACTCTTCTTGATGTAACCGGGGTCCCAAGTTTATGTACTTTAAGATTCGCACAAAATATTGGAGGTTTATTCTGAGTATTGTGAAAGGCTCAGTGTACTGTTTGGAATAATGGAATCAGTCGATAAATGGAAACTGCACTAAAGAGCAGCAGCAGTACCGGGCAGCACAGTGATAGGGACTGCTACAGCAACCCCGGGACCCTGAACATTTCTGAAAAGCTGACGATTTGAATTCTCTTGTAAAGAAAAAAAATACTTTCAAGCTAGATTACACAGGTGTTAGTATCTTAACAGAAACCTTCTCTTCCTGACAAAAGGGTCCAGGTTACTTAGTGATAGTTACCAATACTTGGCTAAGTACTAGTTCATTTTAGTAGAAACACTGAAAGAGGAAAGATCCTAGGAAAAGATGTAAAAAGCTCAAAAGAAAAATCGGACACAGCTAAAGATATGATGAGCCCGAGTCTCTAGGGCATAAAAGAGAAAATACGTATGCGATATAAAATAAAGAACGCTGGCCTGCGGTTATCAGTACATCTCTGAGTGTGCTGATATTGTCAGTGAACAGAACTGGAAATCCACAGATAAATTCTCTCTCCAGTTGCTCAAACTCAGCTGTACAATGTACCCACACCTACTCTGCACATTGAATGGCCAAAGTGCTGAAACAATTCTGAAACGAAGGGAGGAAGAAAGGGCCTGGCAATTAAATTTAATTAATCTATAGTCCTAAATCCCCATGAAAGTCTTTACAAAAAACAGTTCTCTAATAGTGGCCTAGTGGTTATTCTTTGCAGTGCTAACCACAAGGCCAGCAGTTAGAAACCTCCGGCCTCTCCACAGAAAGATGGGCTTTCTATTCCCGTGACGGCCCCCCAGGGGCATCCCTCCCCATCCTACAACATCTCTCCACGGCCAACGAGAGTTGTTAATTTTTTAATCTGTCAGAAGCCCTGGTGGCATTGTAGGTTTCAAAGTAGGCTCCCTATTACCTTTGTTGGAACTGAAAAGCCACTGGAGATAGACGTGGCTTTCTGCTCTCGTCAAGACTGATGGCTCGGAGACCCCCGGGAGCAGGTCCACTCTGCCCTAGAGTCATGCTCAGTTGGAATAGACTCAATGACGGTGAAATTTTGGTTTGTTAATATCTAGATTCTATGTATTCTCTATACTCTGAAATAATGAATAAAAAGTGAGCCATGACCCTAACCAATATGTGCTGCGCACATACTATTAGATCTGCGTCATAGATTAAACTACCCCTACATCTACAACGATGTACACTCTGGTAGTTAGACAGGGGCTCTAGTGGCTCAAAGTTCAAGCGTAACCTCTGCTGGTAACCAAGAGTCTGGGTGTTTAAACCTTTCCAGCAGCTCCACAGAGCTCAGCTGACACACTTGCTCCTGTAACAATCACAGCCTTGAAAATCCCACTGGGAAGTTGTACCTTGACTATGGGTTACTATGAGCTGGAATTGACTCACCAGCAACTAACAACAGTCGCTAAGCAGACGCGATGTTAGCAGCTAGTTGCGTATCTCCTGAGACAGGACCGTGGCGAGCATCCGTGCAGGGTACAGGGTAGTAGTGCACTGGCGGGCCTAAGGAGGCTCATATTCGAGTATGCCTTCATTTGTGGCTGAGGCCCATTGCCCCGGAGACTAAGGGTAAGCACACACTCAGAATGGGGACAGCCTCCTAGGCAGGCCAAAAAAGCTGGTCTTTCATCTGTTGGCTTGACATTTCCGCTATCTATTTAACAAAGGCTACGTTTCCATATAGAATGTGATTTTTGGAGTGAATTTCCAGGGGGTCAAATTAGCTGTAAATTACACATCAGATTTGGATTTGGATCTTCTTCTTTTTCTCAAAATACCATGTGGGATGTGAAATAGATCTCTCTCTCTCTTTCTCTCTCTCTCTCTCTCTCTCTCTCTCTCTCTCTCTATATATATATATATATATATATATATATATATATATATATAAAACTTTTAAACTTTCATTCTTTCATCTATAAAATGAATGGATTCAAATTATTTTGAAAGACAGAGTCCGGCAGTTCTAAATTTCTCCGAAGCAAGTTAAAGCACTGGGCTAATTTGATTATGGCCTTTCAGCATAACTAGGATGCTATAATCAGGGGACACTCCTGAAGCATATGACCTCTCCCACTTCTGCTTGGACTAAATTATGCTCTCTAGCATGGAGAGTGAGTCCCGAATATCCTCCAATCAAATATATGCAAATTCCTCCCAGCATGCACCACCTCGATGAAAACACCCACAGTTTATTACAGATGGCGTAGTTCCAGAAGAGCAGAACACTTTTCATACAGCAGGGGCTTCGATGTTTTAGCTGAAAAAATGCAAAGGCCTCTTGCTTGGTTGCATTGCTTGTTTTGGTCAAGTGAGAGATTTTTACCATTGAAAGCAAGCACTTCAAACCCTCAGAGAGCCATTTTTAATTTCTCTCGGATCATTTCTAATATATTTACACTGACATATAGCTCATGATTAATTAACTCCATCATAAATCAAGTGATTGGAAAAAGTAAACTGGTAGGAGAAAAATTCAATAAATTTGGGGGAAAAATGTGTGTTGAGTCCTCTTAACTACACATTTGGTTTTTCATTTTAAATTGTCCGTGAAGTCAATACATTTACGTTTGATAAGAAATGTATACGTGAATTGGCATAAGCTAGTCTAATCATGGCTTTCCAGCACACGTGAACTGCTCTCCTTGGGAAGCCACACTTCAGACGCACGACTTCTCTACCCTTTTCAGTTAAGCCCACTGACATCGAATTGATTCTTCCTCAGAGTGATCCTATTAGATGGGACTGCTCTCCAGGGCTTCAGAAGCTGGACAATCTCTGGTGGGGGGTGGGTGGGCAGGAAGCCTCATCTTTCTCCCACAGAGCAGGTGGGGGCTTTGAAACACCAACTCTGTGGTTAGCAACCCAGTGCTCCATCTATTGCTGCCACAGTGCCTTCTCATTTAAAAAGGTTGATAAAAGTAACGCTACTTAAGCATCGGTATATTATTTTTAAACGAGTTAGTCATAGTTTCAGCAAAGTTGTGGCTCCCGTATTTACACTTAGTTTATTAATAGCCAGCCTCGTCCACAGGAAGAGGGCAACTAAGAGACTTCAGGTCTATGGAGTTCAAGTTTCCGCTCCTCCACTTGCTTGGCATGTCTTGCTCTTAGCCCTTGTTCTCTCGCTCACAGAATGTGCGCAATAAGAACGGATGTCTGTACTCGCATAAGATCTAATGGGTTCTTTGGGATCAATTCTCATCACAATATATTTGACTTGCCCTCAAAAATGAGTAATGGCTAATAAGCCTGCCACATTGAAAATTCTCTTTCTACAAAATATAGATTACATGAGGGCAAGTAAAAAATGTATTGCTACTAGAACTTCAATTCCTACACAGAGAGATTTATTCCAAAGGAAATATCTAAATCTGTCTTGGTGTGCAGAGGATGGTTGCAGACATGTCCTCTTGGTGCTGCACTTGTCTTGGTCTCATTATGCTGTCTTTTTTCTTGTTAAGCCTGCTTTTTTTGGTCATCAGGAAAAACATTTTTTTAGAACAATGCAAATACTCACTAAAAAAATCAAGTGGACATCTTCCCAAATCATTGAAAAGTTGCAACTAGTTTACAGGAATGCGGGACCACATGAAATTATAGTTTATTAGATGGAGTAAGCATGTTTAAGGAAGATTGGGAAGATCTTAAAGATGAGCCAAGAGAGGGAAGAACTTTAACTTTGATGAATGAGGCAACTGTGGCTAACGTCCAGAAATCTGTGGAAGAAGACCATAACATTACCATTGAAGTGATGGATACAGAATTGCGGATCTCACATGGTTGGGTGTTTCTGATGTTCACAAAACATCTTGGCTGAAGCCAGCTTTCCGTTCAATGGGCGCCAACAGTGTAGAGTGAAGACGAGCTTTTCTATCATTCAATTAGGCACAATGGAAACTAATGAAGATGGTTTTATTAAACACACCATAACCCGAAATGGGTTTTAGATTTACCAATATGACCCAGATAGCAAGCTCTAAGGAAAACAGAGACATGGAAACATTACCTTCAGAAATGTATGGACACTGATGAAGGATCCGTTGAGATACAATAGCTTCACACTCCGTTATTTTTCTTTAAGTAGGTTCCTATGGTTTTGTAACAAGGCTTACTTGCCCTCACAAGTAGAAATATGCATTCAAGGAAAAGTTAAAGAGATGGACACACTGCCTTCAGAAATCTATATCTGCATATAGCTGATAGACAGAGAGAAAGCCTTGTGAGGCTGCTAACCACAAGATTAGTGGTTCAAACACATCAGCTTCATGTGGAAGAAAGAGGGAGCTGTCTGTTACTATAAAGATTTGTAGTCTTAGAAACTCTATGTAGGGATTCTGTGAGTTGTGACTAGATGTCAGTGGGAGATGATAGAGATAGACATAACAAAAATCCACCCAAACCAAGCCTACTAACCACAGATACACACACACACACGCACACACACACATGCACACACACACATACACAGGGTTTCTGAGGTTGTAAATATTTAAGGGAGAAGACAGCCTCATCTTTTTCTCTTGGAGTAGCTGGTGGGTTTGAACTGTGGACTTCTCAGTTGGAAATCTAATGTTTACCCGAGAGAACCACCAGAGCTCCTGTTATACAAGGAAGCTTCAAAAAATTCATGGAAATTTCCCATTATCTTTTAATTCCATTCTTTGAGTGAGTGTTTGAATACCCCTCATCTAGTTGATATATACCTATAATATGTGTATGTATATGTAATTGTTCTTTTAAAAAATATCTAGCTACACTTTGTCAATATTTTACATTAATAATTAAACCAAACTTCAAAGGGAAGAAATATAATTTTTCAATGAAGTGTTTTTTTAAATCAAATCTAATTATTCATATCTAATTTTTCACAGTGTGTTCAGGCATAAGAACAATTGTGAAACTGGCCCAGAATCAGGCAACATCTCATTCTGTTGGGCATAGAACAACAACAACAAATATGCATCCATTGTCTTGCTTTGAGATGATGATTACATTTATGTCAGTTGTATGTCTTTAATAAAAAATAATGGCTATATCAGTCAAAGCAAGAAATACAGATGTATACATTTTAATATGTAAAATGAGACTGCTTCTCGCTGCTCCTGGGGCAATGCTATCTGTTCTGTGGCGATTTGTCCCACGATGTTCTCCTGTACTGCAGGAGGTGTTCAAGAACCAGCTATTCCATTCTAAGACCGACCAGTGCGGCTCAATGTGTCTTTATAAAAAGTCATTCTATGTATGCATTTACTGGATATGGATTTTAGAAAAATAGAATCCATTTCAGAATTAGAGTCAGAGTAGAAGCCTTGGTCGAGAGATATAAAGTTTTGAAGTAGACATACCTGAATTCAATTTCCCACTGGCTCATCACAGGGTGGTTAATGCATTTCTGTCATATCCCTTTAGTAAAATGGATGTGCATTATTTAACTCAGAGCCAGATGGAATAGTACAAGCAGGCACTCAATCTATATTTGATGCTCAATAAATGTTATCTCTTGGGGTTGTGATGTGTAATCAATATTATCCCATATGAACCACATTGCCATTAAACAGTATCCCACAATTTCATGGTTTCAGATTAGACTGCGTGCATATGTTTCCTATTTAGATGACAGACTCTTCTGATTAGATGTGAGTGTAATTTATGGAACGCAGAACAACCACTTCATAGCAAGGGCTGTCCCACGTCTGGAGTGGGTTTTGGGAGGGTGCATCTCCTTCCTATTCCCCTTAATTCGGCTTCTTCATTCAGTACCCACTGCTCTCAAGTGGATTCCGACTTAGAGCAGAGTGGAACTGTCCCTTCAAGCTTTTGCGACTGTACATCTTTCCAGGATCAGATGGCTCATCTTTCCCTCACCGAGCAGCTGGTGAGTTTGAAATTCCTACCTTGCAGTTAGAAGCCCAATGCTTAAGCTGCAGGACCTCCAGGCTCCGCGAGAGGGATATAGGAAGTGTACAGTCCCGAGGCCCTTTTTACATAGTACTTTTAGAAATAGACGACATAGAAACAGCCCATAATGAACAGGAATAATATCTGGAATTGTGAGGGATGCTTAGGGAAGGAATATTCACGGCGAGCAAACATATTCATGGGAAGATTGGTAAAGAGAATGATACTTCGGGTTATAATGGAGGAAAAAGAGGGAATCATTCCTGAGAGGAGCCAGACTAACTGATCCAGCTGAAACACCTGGGAAATCTGCCAAATCTTAAAAGATGAGGAATAAAGAAAGCAGTAAATGAAAGGTAGCTTCTTTACCCCCACTGAACCGGCCATCTATTAGGATGTGTTTAAACTAATGAGGAGGGGGAGATGCAGTCTGGTTCCACGCAAAGAGTAAAGCTAAGACGTATTTTCTGAAGGTGATCCATAGTTTGTATCCAATTAATTGCCAAAATGAAATAATTGCCTCAAAATTCCTGATGAGAGAATTAATTTATAGTATAAAAGATTGACTTCCACAATCCATGTGTTTACATAAGAATAAGCATATGTAATAATTTAAAACAATCTACGTTTCATTATCTTGGCTTTTTGTTTTTTACAGTAGGAATAAGGGACTCTTAAAAACGATTTAATTTCCATAGGAATCAATTCAAGGAAGCACAGGAGTTCTATATACACAACTTTACTCAGTAGGAAGACTAATAGCCCCACCTCACTTAATTTTACATTTTATTGTAATGTAGAGTTTGTTACTATGGAAGATTTGAAATGTAAATATGATTAAAGCAAACAATAAAAAGCAAATCCCACAGAGGGGCACCAACTCAGTCACATGTTGCACACGATATAATCAAGCACCACATTAAAAAGAGCAATAAGCAGAATATCCCTGTGAGAACTTAATGCACTGGATTTCAGTTGGTTTGCATATTAAACTGTAGGAATAAATGAGTGAAATATTCGCTGCATGTATTTCAGAAGACGAGCTTGGCTACATCATTACAGAAGAGTCCAAAGTTATAAAGTCAATTCGGTTTTCAGGTAGAACATCCACTATGTACCTATTAGTCATTCAGACATATGAGTCCTTTGATATTCAGGTCAGGCATTTTCCATCAGGACTAGGGCACATCACCAGAGCAGGGCGATAAAATAGCAGCGGCTTAGGGAGCATGTTTTCAAAGGAAGTTTTATTCTGGAAACTATCGTCAACACACATGCACAGGCACATGTGCCTGTACATGCATGCCCATTTCCTTTTTGATGCTTAATTCACCTGCCAAATGATCTAAAGGTATTTGAACCAAGGGCTATGCACATGTGCTTTGCAAATTTGGTCCCTGGACGCTGTCACGTTTTAATGCTAAATGGAAGTCCTGACAGAAACTTGCAATTAATTCTCAGGAGAAAAAAAGAGAAAGAAAAGAAAGCATGTTTGTGGCAAAGTTCATAAACAGTTCAGTGTAATAATACCTTGATCATTGTGCTTAGTGGCTTAGTCCTTTGAACAATGTACTTAGAATGGGATGTCCTTTATTATTTCTTTTAATGACTGGTCGCAATGGTTTTCAACCTTCTCAATGCTGTGACCCTTTTGTACAATTCCTCATGCGGCAGTGACTCCAACCATAAAATTATTTTCATTGCTACTTCATAACTCTAATGTGGCTACTGATATGAATCGTCATGTAAATATCTGATAGGCAGGATGTATTTTCATGGTTACCAATTGAACATCATTAAAATATAGTGATTCATCACATAAACTATATGTAATTATATACTGTGAAATATTTATTTCTAATGATGAATACATGAAATGTCCTAAAGCATGGTGTAAGATGGGTGACAGACAGTCTTCATGCAGGGGACTCGTATGTGGGCATATCTGCATGTGGGCAGACCCACCTGGAGAGGGATAGAGGAGCCATGGGCGTATCTGCATGTGGGCAGACCCACCTGGAGAGGGATAGAGGAGCCGTGTCATGGTTCCTAAGGCGATGGGAAATAATATGTGTTCTCCGATGCTCTTAGGAGACCCCTGTGAAAGGGTCGTTCTCTCCCAAAGGGGTTGCGACCCACAGGTTGAGAACCGCTGTCATATATGAAATAAACTCAATAGCCATTCACTCTTTGGATGAAGCAGTCATCAATTTCCTTCCATTGAGAAAAGTAGAGAAGATGGGAAGGCCTACATAGAAAGGACTTGTGTTCCCTTGGCAGCACAGACCCTAAAATGGGAGAAAGAAGCAACTTCGGGATCTTAGATGAATTGCTCCCATCAAGGGATTCTCCTGGACTCAGTGACGGCACAGGGTCAGGTGCAGAACTCAAAGCTGGTTGTCCAGCCCAGCTTCGCCCAAAGTTTGGAACCAAATGTGAAGAAACTCCAAAAGAGCATCTCCACCCAAAGTGGGAGCTCCCTCTGAAGAAGGAAAGGCTCCCGCGGGCCAGGTGATCCAAGCTGCAAGAAGCGCTCTTGCACCCTGTGCTGCCCCCAAAGAGCTTGGGAGAGAGAGTCACGGGTGGAAATCTTACCTTGATGAGTACCCGGATGGCCCCCGTGGCTCTTGTAGATATGAAATACCAGAAGCTCAAGGTGCACGCGGCGCCGGATTCCTGCCACACAGCACTCCTCAGGTGCGCTTCCTGCCCCCGCAGGCCCACCGGGGTAGCCTCCAGGTACAAGAAATGCCCTAGAATGGATTCCAATAGGACAGAAACATTATTGCAGCGGTTCCATTTTCGTGAGCGTTTTAATTACATTTCGTCCGATCTGATCCGCCAGAAGCATTTCCATTTGAAACAGAAAGGAAATCTAATAACCTTGCCTTCAGCTCATTCAGTGAATGATTTCCAACTGTCTGGGCTTTTAAAAAAGTACTTCCCAGTATACAGATTAATTGATCTGACAGGACATGTATGCCATCAAAGCACCAAGATAGTTATGGAAATCATTTCATACTATCCATTTCAAACGATCCATTCATTGTAAAACACTGCAACAACTATCTAGAATCCAAATAAAGGGATATGACGTTCTTTCAAACTCAGTGATCTGCCGGGGGTGTACGTGCAGCGTTCTGATCTACAGTGCGAGCGGCCAGGCATTAATTCCACACTTGCTTATTCAGGTATCCCCAAATATTTTACCTACAGACAGCTGAGTGTCTGAAAGGGGATTTAGATTCTGACTTGGCCATCCCGACTTCTCTGGTTAACAAGCTGGTGGAATTGCAGTGTTTTATGAGCATTTCTGGAACATCCAGGAATTCAGGATCCCTTCTGCACTGTCCTGGCACCCTGGTTAAAGATGTGGCTGCTAACCAAGAGGTCAGAGGTCAGAGCAACTGGTCACATGATGGGAGAAACATAAGTCTGCTTCTACCAGAGTTTACAGCCTCACACACCCTGCGGGACATTTGTAGTTTGTCTTATAACGTCTCTATGAGTCAGGCTCACTTTGGTGGCACACAAAACTAAAAATAACAACAACAACAACATCCTTGTGCTGCTTCCTCTGATCCTCAAACACCTAATAACCTAAAGATGAGTCAGACCAAACACTCCTAAGACAAGTGATGGGACTCATGCGTTGGCACAGCATCCTTAGTTTCCGACTGCTTTCCCATCACTGCTGTTCTACATCACCTCCTTCTATCTCCACAACCCTATTCCACCCTTAGGGCACATTTTGAGAGATGAGGAATGTACGGCTCTGAAAAGGTAATTGACTTGATAATGATCAATCAAGTGGCAGGACTGGGGCTATGGACTCCAAGGGTCTGATATTTAAGACTGATGCCTGATGACAGAACACATTATCATGTATTTATAATGAACAAAACCCTCATTAATGTTAGGTTTCCATGACTCTCCCAGGCTTCCTTTACTTTGCGGTGGCACCTTGCTGATCCCTCTCTCCAGCGTCCTCCAGTTGCTTCGAGGGAGCACCATGTGATGTGCACTGTGGGTAGATCGGAGCCGCGGCAACATGCTAATAACTTACCATGTTCATTTCCCAGTGTGTGGTCCTTGGGAGGCCGTAGGCTTTGATGAGAGCCAATCCCTAAAATCCAATCGAAGTTTTCAGCCAGGGAGTTTTGCCAGCCACACCAGCCTCTCTCGAAAGTGCAAGAGCTGCCACATTCATGTTCATCAGTGTTGTCTCCACAGTCGTCCACAAAATTACACCTCTGTTCCAGCCTGTAGCATTTGCCATTCTGACATTCCCAAGAACCCTGTGGGCAGTGACCTAAACAAATAAACAAAACAAGAGCAAGGAAAACCATAAACCAAAAAGAAGAATGAAGAAACGCCAATCAGTGAGGTCAAAACCTCAAAACTCAAATAATTTAATGTTCAGGACATAGTGGTGTATAGACTCTGAGGCCTAAACTCCACCAGAGTTCAGAGAGATCATTCACAAGGGGAGACAGGGGAGGTGGAGAAAGAAAGAAATGAAGTATCATTTTATTGATCTAAGACGGTACCTCAAGTTTCCCTACATGGAATAATTACTTTAAGCTGTGATGAGTGTACACATTTAAACTGACAACCCAAATGAGGCCTTCCATATTCATCCATTAGGGTTGTAAGAGTCCATGTACTATGGAGTCGTTACAAGTGCATTCCATCAGGCTTCCCTCACACCTATATGTATCAGACATCAAGCACACATAAGATACTGCTTCAGAAGCAGTGCCAGGCATATATGCAATGGTGGAGTTCCTACTCCATTGATCTCTAAATGCTAAATTTTCTTTATGTGTCTTTACTAATGGTTTGGAATTTTGGAAGCAGTTCCCCAATGAACTATGCACACGGTGTTTATAAACGCTAAGAGAAGAGCAAAGCTTTTGATGGCCAAGGGCCTGAGATTCACCTCTGATCCTTATGACTGCGACCTATATAACTTGAATCCTACTTACACCTAATGAGTTTTAGTTTTACTGTGTAAAAGAGAAAAAACAGCAAAGTTCTAAGATGCCAAAAATAATTAAAGAGCATCCTATGGATATCGTCAATGCCCTTGGTAGGCAGCCAGCTGAATTGGTTGACTATTGGTAGAATACCTGTATAAGAAAAAGTAAGCGACTTGGGCATTGTGTTAGTCTGGGTGCTTTAGAGAAAAAAAATCCACAGAAACCCATGTATACGAGAGAGATTTTTTTATAAACATTAAGTGCACATCAAGAAAATATCCCAACCCAGTGCTGCCCAAACCCTCAAGTCCACCATTAGCCTATATGTACGACAGCAATCCACAAAGTCCTCCTCCATCACACAAAACACATACAATGACACTGACTGCAGGAGGAAAACCAAGTCAGTGAATGTGTAAACATCTCAGTGCTAGCAGGGGTCTCCACACAGCTACTCCAGCACCCAGGGCTGCATCAGGATAGGTCCATGTGGCTTCTCCTCAGGGATGTCTTGCAGGAAGTGAGCCTTGCCAGCTGAAACAGGGAACTGGCTAAGGCAGCTCCACCCTGATCTGACCATCACAAAGCAAGAGACCTGAGAACTAGAAAGGTGAGGCTCACTGAGCCATTTATCTCTCTGCCCTTCAAATTAACCCCAGATGTATTTATTGGCTAGTTTGGCACAATGAATTAACTATAAGAGACATGATAAGGCAGTTCAATAAATACAAAATGTTATTAGTATACTGCTCCACTAGTCCAATAGCATATGACCAGTATACCAGTCGCTATTGAGTCAACTCTTAGACTCTTACTCATGAGCACCCCCTATGTGTACAAGGTGCCTCACTGGCTTCCATAGCTAGTTCATTCTTGTTTTAGCAAGTAGAGCATTGGGCCTCTCTGCTGAGGAATTGTGGTGGATTCAAATCTCCAAGTTTTCATTTAGCTGCTAGCATTTTAACCATTTGACCCTCCTAGGACACAGATCCTAGGTGACATTTCAGTGCGGAAAGTTATTCTGAGACTCAACCAAGGCCACCATAGTCATGCTTGCTTCCTGACACGACAGGATCAAAGACTTTCTTGCTTTTTTCTTTTCCCCTTGCCAGGAGAATCACTGATTTCAACAATGCCTGCTTCGCATCATAGGTGGTAGCTACCTTGGCCTGAGGAAGGTTAACTGGTGGTTAAGAGTTGGTATAGCATAGAGGCAGAGGCTTATCTTGTGAGGGTGTATTGTAAGATGCTCTGCAGACCTAATGTGGCAGCTCTGACATCTCGGAGGCATGGCTCATTTAAAACTGTAGTTGACCAAGAGGGACGGCGCAAGGATAGGTGAGTGTGATGCCACGTCGAAGGTACCATGGAGAAAACTGGTGTTCTCTATGGAAGCTGCCATGGAGAACGTGAGACACAAAAGGTTCTCAGCCTTATCCTTATTGTTCCAGGTTAGCCAATTACATGTTTTGCTTGGTTTGTCGAGGTTCAAGGCTGGCCGGAACCATCCTAAGACTCTCACAGCTGCAGGCTGATGAAACAGAAAGGTGAAGCAAGAAGTAGAAATATCACAGGCTGGTGGGTGCAGAATTTTGTGGATTCAAGGTCAGTGAGAATATGGCAGAGGGCCCACAACTTCCAGGTCAATGGTCCACACGGGGTTGCGCCTGGTGGCAGACCAGAACACAAGCAAGGAGAAAGGCAGAGGGCAAGTGAGAGAGGAGCTCAGTGTCTCTCTTATAAGAGGTCCACATCCCAAGGGAGGCACCATCAGGCTGGGACCTGATTATTGGGGTGACCTCACATCTACACTTTCACCCAGGTACAAGTCGGCATAAAATCTACCCACCGCAATAACATAAAAATGTTTTCGAGCTAGACAAGTGGGAGTACATTGACTATCTCTTTTATAGATGAATAAAGGGAGGCTTAGAGTTTTAAAATGAATTGCTTCTTGAAAGACAAACAAGGAAGCAAAAGCAAAAAAGTTAAATGCAATGAGAACCCAGGTCTGTTGTCTTTAAAATTATTTTTAAAACCAAAAAGAACAGGGAGGCCAGAGGGACAATCTCAGGCACACCATCATCGCAACACACATACACAATAGGTGGTCCAATTGTTTTTCGTGAGGAGATTAAGAACCTGAGAAATTACTAGATCATTTCTTTTTTATACAAGTTGGCATTTGTATCGATTCTGCCCATTTTAATTTGCTTGGGTGATAAAACAAAGCTAGTTCTTAAAATGTTTTGTCCCATTAGTGGTAGAATCAAGATAAAATCTAATTCTATAAAAACAAAGCAGAATATAATTTAGACATGTTCTTAAAAGAAAAACACATTACGGCACACAATACATTACACTGTCAATATAGATAATATTCTAGGCAAATAATAATGATTATATCAAGTCTTTACAGAAGAATAATTTTGAACATAAAGTCTCTACAGTAATAGCACAATCACTGCTGAATCGCATGCTACTGAAAAAATAACACACAACAATGACTTTTGGGATAAACCTTTAGAAAAGTTGTCAACTAACTTTATTTACCTCTCTCCAAATTATTTCCTATGGCTGTGGTCTTTGTCCAAGAAATCAGCTGCCCAACAGTTGACTGTATGCATTTAAGTGATCCTGATATTAAAGCCCTAGGAAATGGTGAAGCTTTGATTTCTATGCAAAACATATCCCTTATATTAAGAAGCGACCATTTTGGTGAGCTGCTTAATTCCAAAAGGCTAAAACCTTACATTCCCAAAGCATCAAACCTCCGATATATGAAAGGACTTCCAAAAGTTTGCATACCGATGTCATCATTTCTCAAGTTCATTTAGAAGCTTGTGTATGTTGTACCCAGTTGAAACTTAACATGGCAAAATCCAAACTCCGAAGCCTCACTTCAAATGTCCCCCATGCAGTCTTCCTCAGTTCTGTTTAGGGCAATTCTAAGCCCCCGTTTCACCCAGGGGAATGTTTGATTTGATGACTAAGGGGTTGTAAGTTAATTCTTCTAAGGGGTTGTAAGTTAATTCTTCCTCATAACCCTTAATCCTACACATAAGGGCAAGGTAAGGAAGCCCAATCTTGCTCTTTTTGTGGGAGAGTCAAATAATGCATTCCCTACAGGTATGCTGGAAACTTCCGTTGGTTCTGCATCCTGACCATGATAAAAAGACAGGTGGTTCTCCTTTGCTTGCTCTTTGGAGCCATTTAAAAATCTCCTGCTTGCCCTCAGGAAGCCTCATTATATAATTTGACTTCTCTGATCCTCTTGGCGTGTGTAGAGAGTGGCACTGTCACTCTCTACATCCATGTCTGCGAATGGCTTTCTGTCTCACTACTCACATATAGTCTTCCAATGATGCGGGCAACTGTCATGCCTACCTGTGTTGGACAGAGTTCTCAGGAGAAACAAAACCAGAATGCTAATAACTATATATATTTATACAGATAGATATATAGCACAAGAAATAAAGAGTTAATTAAATTATAAAGCAGTACAAATGGCTCAGTGCAACTCACTCCCATGAGACAGTTATAAGACACTGGCAGTCCTTCAAGTCTTGAGGACCACCTGGTAGTCAGTCCTCTGTAGAGCAATTCAGGCTATCTGGACACAGGCAGCAAACAGCAAGACAGGTCATCAACAGTCAGCCAGATGTCAGGGTCTGACAGTCCCCTGATCAAGAGATGTAAATTCTAATGGTGTGGCGAAGTGTGGTGAAGCAGGTCTTGAAGGAACCTCAAATTACAGTGAAACAGTCCACGGGTCAGGCATCCCACAGGTAGTGTAGCTTGCAAACAGAGGCACAGAACAAGCAAGGCAGCCGCACACTGGTCCGATGATCAAAGAGCGAGAGACAAGAAAGGAGAAGCTCACAGAGCCATTTATCTCTCCGTCCTTCAATTAATCCCACATGTGTTTATCTGCCAACGTGGCACAATAAACCTTAACTATCTCACTACCATAAGAGTATAATCACCCCACTGTTGCTACCTTGTCTAAATCATTCTGATCTTTGTATTGGAATACTCTCCTACCTGATCTCTGTGCTCCTTCCCTTCACCACAGTTGTCCATTCATTAATAAAGCAACCACAATAAACTTTTAATAAACGTTGAATTTTTTAATGCCACTCCCTGCCCCAATAATAACTATAATGTTTAAATCTGATTTCCATTACAATAAAACAAAGGTCCTTTGGAAAGTAGTCTGTTCTGTACTGAGGGAGGAAAGTTATTAGATCATTTCAAAAAAGGCAATTACCACTCTATTGTGCTAGGAAAAAAGGAAGCATTCAAAAAGATAGCATTATGATGAAAAGATAAAAAAGAAAGGGCTCTGAGCAGAATGCACCGATCAGATCTGAAAAGATTGAAGCATCAAAATAAGTAATGGGAAGACTTCTGCTTCCAGGTATGAAGAAGTAAGCGAGTATGAAATTATGCTCCTGCTAAAAACAAGTCATAAACGGGAAAATCATATGAAAGAGATGTTTTCATACATTGAAGAACAGAAAGCACCAAGCTAAGGACCATTAAAGATGGGAGAAAAGAGGCAAATCTCTGTGATCACTCCAGCTTTCTGCTTGGAGGCTCGTTCCAGACTGCAGCTCAGGGAGGGTGGGTCGCACAGAAACCAAGGGTCACAGTGTGTTGAAGAGAAAGGGGCAAAGGAATGTAAAATTTGAAAAACAGAGCAGCTGATCAAAGGAAGAGAAAGAGATTCAGAACTATTCTTTGGACTGGCTTCTAACTTAAATTCTGAGTTTATAAAAAGCAAGGCTTTACACTGAAAGTCATAATTCAGATCTATGTCTCTCCATAGATTCATTTCCCACTGGCTTCTAAAAATTAACCAGAAGTGTGACTAGCATCACCCTCAGTATTTTGAAAATGGACTACTACCATTCATGTAGGGATTTTCCTGTGTGTTTCCTTGATGGAATTTGGGATAGTAGGAGCCCTGATGTTGCAGTGGCTACTCACTGGGCTGCGAGCTGCATGGTGGGCAGTTCGAAACCACCAGCAGCTCCAAGAGAGAAAGAGTTGGCTTTTTGTAAACAATTACAGTCTCTGAAACCCGCTGGGGGTTGCTATGAGTCAGCCTGACTCAATGGCCATGAGTTTGAGAGTATGCACATATTCAGGAGTCACCTTGGCTCAGAAGTCTCAAAACAATCTTAGAAGCGTTTCTATCTAGAATAGTGTACATATCCCAGTTAGGATCCCTTTCCTGTTCTGTGATTCGTTCTGCAAACTGTGATGTATTGATCTGCCACATGTTTTTGTGACAGTTTCTCTGATGTCCCATGTTCTTTTTAAGTAGCTGTAATACTGTAAAGCCTTAGACATCATCACAGCCTCCCAGTCTGTCATCTGGATGAGTTACTTTGTACTGTTTGTCATTGGTTTCAGGTACCATCATCAAGTTGGTTTCGACCCCTAGCCACCTTATGCACCACGGAATAAAACACTTCCCAGTCCTGCGCCATCTTCACAATTTTTCCTAGGTTTGAGCCCATCATTGCAGCCACTGTCAACCTATCTTGGGAAGGGCCTACCTCTTTTCTATGACCCTCCGCTTTACCAAACATGATGTCCTTCTCCAGGGACGTGTCTCTCCTCACAACCTACCCAGAGAATGCGGGACTCTCACCATCCTTGCCTCTAATGAGCACTGTGGCCATGTTTCTTCCAAGACAGATTGGTTTGTTCTTTCAGCAGCCCATGGCGCCTTCAATATTCCTCAGCACCGCAATTCAAATGCATCAATTCCTCTTCGGCCTTCGTAATTCAGTGTCAAACTTTCACAGGCATATGAGGCGATTCAGAACAACACGGCTTGGGTCAGGTGCATCTTAGTCCTCAAAGTAACATCCTTGCTCTTCACTACTCTAAAGAGGTCTTGTGCAGCAGATCTATCTATGGTGATGCCTCTTTTGATCTCTTGACTGCTGAGTCCATGAGCATGGATTGAACAATAAATTTCTCTCTTTAAATGACATTTAAACTTGAGGTTTCCCTCCTCCCTTACAACATCGTACATTTAGAGAGGGTAAAAATCCACCAAGGAAAATAAATGTCACCTCTCAAGGGAATAAACAGTCATTGGAAGCTGAACAATTATCAGCACCCAGAGAAAGCAAGAAATAGTTCGTTTTACCAGCCACGGCGAAGAGACATCGTTGGCTACACAGTACAGTCAGCAATCATTGCAGAAAGGTTTCGTTTTAGTAATGGTGCACAAGTGACCCTAAAAGGAAGGGCACACTGTACCAGGCATTGGGAAACTATAACTGCGGGTAAAATTTGGTCTACCATCTGTAGACAAAATAAAGCAGACCCCCTAAATACCTGAGCTTTTATAACATCCACATAAATTAACCTGAGCATTCCAAAGACCTAAATGTTAAAGTTAAAATTGGAAACTTCTAGAAAAATTAAGGAGAACACCTTTGTGACCTTGGGCTATAAAAAGACTACTTCGATTGGATGTGAAAGAGAAAAGCATTTTTAGAACTGGTAAATTATACTCACATAAATTAAAAACATTTACTTATTTAAGCCTTTAAGACCCCAGGTGCTCTATCTTTTGACAGCCGGACACCATCAGCTTTCTTCACCACATTTGCTTATGCACCCTTTTGTCTTCAGTGATCGTGTTGGGATGGTGAGCACCACGGAATGCCAGGTTATTAGAAAAAAGTGTTTTTTTGAGGGAGTACTTGACTAGAAGCCCAATGTCCATCTGCTACCTTAATACTAAGATAAGCAAGTGGCCATCTAGCTGAGAAGCAACAAAATCCACATGGAAGAATCATACCAGTCTGTGTGATTATGAGGTGTCGATGGGCTCAGGTATCAGGTATCAAAGACCCAGAACAAAAAATCATATCCTTGTGAATAAAGGGGAATTTGGAGTGGGAACCCAAAGTCCATCTGTAGACAATTGGACATCTCCTTACAGAAGGGTCACAAGGAGAGACAAGCCAGTCAGGATACAGTATAACACAACTGAATCATACAAATTTCCTCTAGTACTTTAAGATCTATACATATCCCCCTCCCAGGGGGATGGACTACAGAGAAGTGGGTGAAGGGAGACATTGATCAGTGTAAGACATAAAAAAATAATCACATAAATTATCACGTGTTTACAAGGGAGGAAGGGAGGGGAAAAATGAGAAGCTGATAGCAAGGGCTCAAGTAGAAAGAAAATCTTTTGAAAATGATGATGGCAACAAATGTACAAAGGGGCTTGACACAGTGGATGGATGAATGGATTGTGATAAGAGTTGAACGAGTCCCCAATAAAATGATAAAAAACAAAATGTTTACTTGCTAAGAAAAACAACTAAGAAAATTAAAAGGCAATTCGCAGAGAGAACAAAGTCACAAAATTCATATCTCGCAAAGAACTCTTATCAAGGACATGGAAATCTAATGTCAATAACATTGAAAAAAATTAGACAATTAAAATATACACAAAAGATTTTAAGGGGTACTTATCACAACTTTGTTGTAGCATACAGAAAATTCTTCAGTATTATTAGGAAAATTTAAAAGAATAATAATGTATCACAACACAACTACTAAAATAGCAAAACTGAAAGACACTGATGATTCCAGAAGTTGACAAGGAGGTCGAGTAGCTGGAGTTCTCACACCTGGTGCCATTTTCTGAAGTTAAAAATAGTCTGCATTGCTTCTCAGCCTTTCGGCTAAAATCAAGTGTAAAAATAGTCTACGATCTATACAGCCAGCAGATGTATTAGATATTGAATCCAGATAAATAAGAACAGAGTGGACACAGACACTTGCACATACTTATTCATAACATCTCTATTATAAATAGCCCCAAATTGAGCATAAACCAATCCAGGGCTGAATAAAGTCTGTCTACCAATCACATCACCGTATGACTGAGTAATCTTCTGATACACATGTGGCAGTTACATAATCTGGTGTCAATTTGAGGATTAAAAGTGTAGGGGTGGGGGGTAGGCTGTAAATCAGGATATAGCCAATGAGATCTCCGTGTGGCCTGGCTTCTCCCTGAGGATTCTGGGAATTCCTCCTTGGATGTGGGAGACAAACTGCCTCTATTCTCACTCCCTGAGAGACGCTCTACTGACAAGACACATGGTGCGACGTCCTGGGAGCTGGAGAAGCCACATGGACCTACCCTGATGCAACCAGAGCTCTGGAGCTGGAGAAGCCACATAGAGACCCCTGCCAGCGCTGAGATGCTTACAATGCCACTGGATCTACAAGGCTTCCAACCCACTGGCCTTTGATCCTCCTGCATTCAGTATCATTGCATATATTTTATGAATCTGAAGAGTACTTCATAGATTTACTATGGACATATGGGCTAATATTGGATATGGACTTGATCTAGACTGGTCTGGGATGTTTCCTCAGTATTCAATTGCTTCTGTATATCAACCTCTTTCTTATATACATATGAGTGTCTATGAATGTGTTTCTCTGGTACCCAGACTAACACAACACACATAACTTTACCCCCAAAACCTCGTGCAGAACAACAACAATAACACACTCACACACGAGGCGTTCATACTCCATGAGGTCCATGATCAAGAAGCCTCATCCCTCATGCCACTCCTCTGCCATCTCTCTGCTACAGACACTTGGCCTTCGCGATGCCCTTCTAGTCGCAGAGTCTTGCACATGCTTTGCCTTCTTTCATATTTCAAATCATCTAATTATGAAGATGACTTTGAGCTTATTTAATGGGGCATATTGCTTTATGATAGCTTCTTAGCACCAGGTCCTTCTCCTCATAACAGTCATACAATTCAATTTTATTTGCATGATTATTCACAAAAATGCCTCTCTATACCACTAGTCTGGATGGATGAATAAACATATGAATGGATGAACTGACAAAAGCAACAGGAATGGTATATACAGTGATCAAATTAGAGTATACTAGAAAACGATGCACTGGAAATGTCAATTTTGCCTGCAGGTCACCAGCAAGATGAATAGGGTTATTTTTACATTGATAAACTGTGTGATGCCAAGATTGAGACCTGGATAATCAGTCACCTAGTAAATAAATCAATGACTTATTTACTGTGATAAAAACAACAAATAAAAAATAACAACAAATATTCTTAGGTATATTTCTTTCATTTGAATACTATTTTCATACATTCATTTTTTATTCAAAAATACATTCCTTAAATGTTAAACAGTTTTACTTTTGTGTCTACAGACTAGAACCTACATTCTGAATCCCAGTCTAATAACACATTTTAATAATTTTATTCTCTAACAAGAAATTTCCCTTTGTAACACTTGCTAACCTGCTTACAACAAATTGTATGTAATGAAATTGAAGCAATTAGCTAATAAAACAGACAATTTAAGTTCAATTCTACCAGTAGGGAACAAAATAAATCCACAATGTTTGTACACATAATTGCCATCACCATGTTTTCAGTACATTAGGACTTAAAACTAATTGGGATAATGATCATGAATTTATTTTACTTCATGCATGTGAAGTGTACGTTCTTCATTGTAGGTATTGTGAGAACTTTTAAAATGAGATTTATCTTGGACTCTTCTTTGGAAGAGCTAACCATGAGCTTGATTGGCAGTTCAAATCCATCAGCCACTCCTTGGGAGAAAACTAAGGCTGCGTATACTTGTAAAGATTTAAAGCTTCAGAAACTCTACACTGAGTAACTATGAGTCAGAACCAGCTCAATGGCAGCAGTTTTTTTTGCCCTAAAATTATATATCTGACTACAGTAAAATCATTTCCTATGTGCTGTGCTTTGGAGTAGTACACACATTAAATTTGTGCTAAATAATATTCATAAATATTTCTGCTGATCCTCATAGTAACATGTAATACACAGGAGTCATCTCCATGTCCAAATATGGAAATTACATATACGAAGTTTCATATTCAAAGTTATAATATCTAGTATGAATCTACTTCAAAGTTATTGACTCTATTAAAGCATACCAAGCACGTACACAGCAATGTAATACTCACGTTCATGTGGTTGTGATATTGTTAGGTGTTGTGGTGTGCCATTAGACTCACAGTGACCCTTTAGAGTGACCCAGTCCGGAGTCAGCCTCACAATTGTCACTATTTGAGCCCATTACTGCAGCCATTCAATCAATTAGTCTTGTTGGAGGTCTTCCTCCCTTTTCTGACCCAATTTGCCAGTGACAGAAGCCTTCTCCTGGGACTGCTACTTCCTAATACAAGCTGTACTCCTTCCTCAGAAACTTTGTTCTCTGGCTGTCCATAGTATACTCAGCACTTTTTACCAACGTAACATTTTATTTGAATCTATTCTACTAGGGTCCACTTTATTCATTGTCCAGATTTCACATGTACATGAGATAACAGAAAATAGTATGGCTTTGGTACAGGGCAAAAAGACATCTTTGCTTTGGAGCATCTTAGAGACATTTTGCAACAGATTTGGCCAGTACTAGAGATCACTTGACTTTTTGACTGCTACTTTCATCGGCATGGATTGTCACTCGAGTTGGCTTTGACTCATGGTGGCCTTTCGTACCATGGAACAAAACACGGATCTGTCCTGCGCCATCCTCACAACTGTGTTGATGATTGAGCCCATTTTTGGAGTCACTGTGTCAATCCATACTGTTGAGGGTCTTCTCCCTTTCCACTGCCCCTCTACTTGAGCAAGGATGATGTACGGTTTCAGGGGCCACTCTCTCCCAATACCAGGTCCAAAGTATGGGAGACACAGTCTTGACTTTCATGCTTCTAAGGAACATTCTGGCTGTACTTGGTCCAAAGCAAACCTGCATGGTCTTTGGGCAGGCCATGGTGCTCTCAGTGGTCAAGAATTCAACAGAAGGCTTCAAAGGGAGACTTGAGGAAATAAAGTATGACAATACAGTGTTCAAAGAGCCAGAGTTAGAAAACAAAAAGGGAAGAATATGCTCTGTATTCCTTAAGGTGAAAGAACTGGAGAAACAAAATTCAAGCCTTCAGTTATAATAGTGAAGATTAATATTAATCATAACTACTATCTATGTGGTGCATAATCTTGCCAGGTCCGATGGTAGGTGCTCACGATGTGTCACCTCATATAGTTGTCAGAGCCACCCTATAAAGAGATATCACTGCTATAGACCAGGTGATGATGCTCTAGGTCCCCTTAGAAGTTGACTTATGTGAATGAAATACCGCAGGGGGGAAATGAGGCGAGGCGAGGGAGTGAAGCTGGAGATTTAGACAGAGCAGGTGTGGAGTCCATGACAACCTGCTGGGACTACATTTCCTGGAGCCCTCAGTGGGAGTTCCCCAGAATCTTATATATACAGAACTTTACAAAACACTTGATGTAGCTGATAGTGGTGGTGGTTAAGAAATACTGAGGCCAACCATCGTGCCAACTGTTAATGTTTTCTTCCTCTAAGGGGCTTATAATGAATTTTTTTTACAATGTGCCATGTGTCCTCTAAAAATAAACCTTCCTCTTAGTAAGAAAAGAACCTTAAGTCCAGGGATAGTACACACTTAATAAATGTGTCTTGAACTGAATGGAAATGGAGTACCAACCTAACTGTTAATGTTTTTCTTACGGCAGACGGTAATTATTCCACCATCCCCAGCAGAGAAGATACGTTGTCAGTGGATAATCTGACGTACTTTAATCCGACTGCAAAGTATATGAAATTTGCAGTATCTAGACACAACTGGGAAACTAGTTCGACCTGAATTAGCTGCATGCTCCCCTTAAAAATAAAACTTAGTACGTTTACAAAAATCCCTACCATGGGAGGGAGAGGTTGGCCAATAGAAGCAGAAGGCATGCTTACTTGAGTAAAAACACGATGGTCTCTTTGACATGTGAAGCTGCCAGAGAAGCGAAGTGACTTATTGGAGGCTATATTTCTAACTCCAAAGAGACACAGTTCTAAAAAGCATTTTTAAAACAATGCAGTTTGTAATATTTTCAGTGTGCAGCATTGTCACTTGTGATTCTGATCTTGTGGTGAATGCTTCCAGGACCCTATAAGACAATATTGCTGCCCAGAGCTGTGTCCATATGGAAAATAATAAAGGGAAGCTAGCTAGAATATTAGCAACCCCTGGATCAGGTTAATTTCTGAGTGAGCACTGATTCAGAGGTGTGAGACTAGGCAGAAAATTATACGAAGCTAGTCCAGAGTGGCTCTGCTTACATGCGTTTCTGGTTACATTAGGTCCTATATAAAGAATTGTGATAGACAAAGTAACAGAAAAATATTGAAGAACTGATATATGTTGAACAGAATACCTCAGCCACCTTGAAGTCCTTATGACAAGTTATGATTTCCTTCTGTTATATTATTTTTGTTGTACCGCATGATGAGCTTCATTGGTGACCTGTTGAGTAAGAGTCCCAATAGTGTCTCTGCTTAACATGCTCTATTCAGTTGGCAGGGTCCCGCTGGGGATTTTAGGAACATACCCAAGCAGGTAAAACCTCAACACCCATTTTCCTTTGTCAGTGTCCACTGCAGTTCGTAATGGAATTCCCAACCCTCTCCGGGTGGTTCGACAGAAGTGCCTCGTTATCAGCAGGGAATTGCTTTCAAAGCAGCTCCCACTGCCATCAAAATCTATGGCTGCTCAATCCTTTATATAAAGGAACCAATGTGGTACTTTCACATAAATGATGCACAACCTCCTGTACACGTACTCCTCTCTTAATCACTTGTAATACCAAATACAATGCAAACGCTTGGTCTTGCTCCCTGGAGTCAACATACAGTGAGCCCCTCAATGTTTCTGAGGCTAACTATTAAAAAAATCATTTTATTGGGGGCTTGTACAATTCTTATCACAATGCATGCATACATCCATTGTGTCAAGAACATATGTACATTTGTTGCCATCATCATTCTCAAAACCTATGCCTTCTACTTGAGCCCTTAATATCTGCTGCTCATTTTCCCCCTCCCTCCCCACTCCCCCCTACCTCATGAACCCTTCATCATTCATAAATTATTATTTTGTCATATATTACACTGCCTGATGTCTCCCCCCACCTTCTTCTCTGCTGTCCCTCCCCCAGAGAGGAGGCTATACGTAGATTCTTGTAATCAGTTCCCTCTTTCTACCCCACATTCTCTCCACCCTCCAGGCATTGCCACTCTCACAACTGGTCCTGGAGGAGTCATCTGTCTTGTATTACCCGTGTTTCCAGTTGCTATCTGTGCCTACGTACATCCTCTGGTCTAGCCAGATTTGTAAGGTAGAATTGGGATCATGATAGTGGGGGAGGGGTATTTAAGAGCTAGAGGAAAGTTATATGTTTTATTGTTGCTATCCTGCACTCTGCCTGGTTCATCTCCTCCCCACAACCCTTCAGTAAGGGGTGTCCAGTTGGCTACCACTGGACTCTGAGTTCCCACTCTGCACTCACCCACATTTTCAATGATATGATTTTTTGTTCCTTGATGCTTGATACCTGATCCCTTCGACAGCTCGTGGTCACACAGGATGGTGTGTTTCTTCCATGTGGGTTTTGTTGCTTCTGAGCTATATGGCCACTTTATCTTCGAGCCTTTAAGACCCCAGATGCTATATCTTTTGATAGCTGGGCACCATCAGCTTTCTTCACCACATTTGCTTATGCACACGTTTGTCTTCATTGATCGTATCAGGGAGGTGTGCACCCACTGATCTGGTTTTTAGGTCGTTGATGTCTGATAACTGGTCCCTTCTGCACCTTGTGGTCAGACAGGCTGGTTTGCTTCTTCCATGTGGACTTTGATGCTTCTAAGCTAGATGGCCACTTGTTTATCTTCAAGCCTTTAAGACCCAAGATGCTACATCTTTTTTTTTTTTTTTTACATTTTATTAGGGGCTCATACAACTCTTATCACAATCCATACATATACATACATCAATTGTATAAAGCACATCCGTACCTTCTTTGCCCTAATCATTTTCAAAGCATTTGCTCTCCGCTTAAGCCCTTTGCATCGGGTCCTGTTTTTTTTCCGCTCCCTCCCCGCTGCCCTCTCCCTCATGAGCCCTGGATAATTTATAGATGGTTATTTTGTCATATCTTGCCCTATCCGGAGTCTCCCTTCCCCCACTTCTCTGCCGTCCATCTCCCAGGGAGGAGGTCACATGTGGATCCTTCTAATTGGTCCCCCCTTTCCAACCCACTCATCCTCTACTCTCCCAGTATCGGCCCTCACACCCCTGGTCCTGAAGGTATCATCGACCCTGGATTCCCTGTGCCTCCAGCTTCCATATGCACCAGTGTACAACCTCTGCCCTATCCAGTCCTGCAAGGTATAGTGGCAGGGCTGGTAGGGAATGATCAAGGGAAAGGTTACGTAAAGAAGAGGTATAGCTGTAACCCAGGTGGGGACAGAGCATGGTAGTGGGGCAGGAGGAAAGTCAAGGGAGATGGAGGAAAGAGCTAGGAGTCAAAGGTCATTTATGGAGGTCTAGACAAAGACATGTATATGCAAATATATATATGAGGATGGGGAAATGGATCTATGTGTCTATATTTATAGGTTTAGTATTAACTTGGTAGAAGGACCTTGAGTCTCTACTCAAACACTCCCTCAATGCATGAATACTTTCTTTTATTAAATTGGCACTCTATGATGCTCACTCTCCCGAAACAACTGCTGAGGCCAAAGCGGGTGAACAAGTAAATGTGGTGAAGAAAGTTGATGGTGCCTGGCTATCAAAAGAGATAGTGTCTGGGGTCAGTTATCAGGCATCAAAGAACAAAAAAATCATATCATTGGCTGCACACCTCCATGATACGGTCACTGAGGACAAACGGGTGCATAAGCAAACGTGGCAAAGAAAGCTGATGGTGCCCAGCTATCAAAAGAGATAGTGTCTTGGGTCTTAAGGGCTTGAAGGTAAACAAGCGGCCATCTAGCTCAGAAGCAACAAAGCCCACATGGAAGAAGCACACCAGCCTGTATGATCACGAGGTGCCAAAGGGACCAGGTATAAGGCATCATCCAAAAAAAAAATATATATATATATTATAGTCAATGAAGGGGGAAGTTCAGAGTGGAGACCCAAAGCCCATTTGTTGGCCACTGGAGATCCCCTCACAGAGGGGTTTAGGGGAGGAGATGGGTCAGTCAGGGTATGAAGTAGTACCGATGAAGAACACAACTTTCCCCCAGATCCTGAATGCTTCCTCCCCCAACTACCATGATCCGACGCTATATCTTTTGATAGCCGGGCACCATTAGCTTTCTTCACCACATTTGCTTATGCACACATTTGTCTTCAGTGGTTGTGTCAGGAAGGTGGGCACCCACTAATAAGGGATTTAGCTCCTTGATGTCTGCTAACTGGTCCTTTGTACACCCCGTGGTCAGCCAAGCTGGTGTGCTTCTTCCATGTGGGCTTTGATACTTCTCAGCTAGATGGCCTCTTGTTTATCTTCAAGCCTTTAAGACCCCAGATGATCTATCTTTTGATAGTCGGGCACCATCAGCTTTCTTCACTACATTTGCTTATGCACACATTTTTCTTCAGCAATCGTGTTGGGAAGGTGTGTATCCTGGAATTCCAATTCATTAGAAAAAAAAGTGTTTTGCATTGAGTAAGTGCTTGAGTGGAGGTCCCATGTCCATCTGCTGCCTTAATACTAAACCTATAAATGCATGCACATAGATGTTTCCCCACACTCATATAAATATATTTACATATGTACATTCCAGTCTTTGGACCTCTATGAATACCCTTTGTCACCTAGTTCTTTCCTCTATTTCCTTTCCTTTAGGGCCATCAAGGGATGGTGTGTCTCGTAGTGGAATAAGCTATATTATCCACCCTGTCCATTGGCTGTTCAGAGCGGGAAATATCATCCTCCATGCTTGATGGGCCAGGATGTGTTCCACTCTCTCTTCCTCTCCCTTTTTTGCTCCCATTTGTGTTGATCTGGTATGCCCTCTCCCCTAGCTGCAGGGGAGTAGACAGCCCAGTCTTTATCCCTCCTGAGCTGCTGGTGGTTTTGAACCGCAGAGCATGTGGTTCCCAGACCAGCAGGTCAGCACTGCACCACCAGGGCTCCTTCCCCTGGAGAGAGAGAGACATCCATTTTGCTATCTCTGAACCTCGGGGCAATGCTGTGAACACGCAATTACTTCCCTTCCCTGCTATTTTCAACTCCTGGCTGGTTCAATCCTAGCAGAACCCACTGATGGGATTTTGATCACACTGCCTTAGAATTGATGGTAAGTCACAGTGACCCTACAGGACAGGGTAGAGCTGCCTCTGTGAGTTCCAAAGACTATAACTGTTTGTGGGAATAGAAAGCTCAGTCTTTGTCCCCAAAGGGCCTGGTAGAACTGCAGTAACCACTAGGCTACCAGAGCTCCTGTATAATTTTGACAGAGGGGTGGTAGTGAAAGAGTTAACCTGCTGTTCATTAAAGTACAGAATGTGTAGTATAGTTTGAGATTTGGTTTGCTGTAGTAATTTAGTAGTCTGATGATACCTCAGGGAAAAGTAGTCTGCTTCCATGTGAATCTTGCTCCCTTTGTCCTATTGTTTAAAGGTTCTCTGATGACTGTAAATAAAACCTGGTTATCAAAAGATATAGCATCTGGGGTCTTAAAGGCTTGAAGGTTAAATGAACGGCCATCTAGCTGAGAAGCAACAAAACCCACATGGAAGAAGCACACCATTGTGAATGAGGGGGAGTTTGGAGTGGAGATCCAAAGCCCATATGTAGGCAACTGGACATCCCCTTACAGAAGGATTGCGGGGAAGAGACAAGCCAGTCAGGGTGCAGTGTAGCAATGTTTCAACATACAACTTTCCTCTAGTCCTTAAATACTCCCTCCCCCAACTATAATGATTCTAATGCTACCTTAAAAATCTGGCTAGACCAGAGGATGTACACTGGTACAGATAGGAACTGGAAACACAGGGAATCCAGGGCAGATGAACCCCTGAAGACCAGTGGTGAGAGTGGTGATACCGGGAGTGGGGAGGGAAGGTGTGCAAAAAAGGGGGAACTGATTACACGGATCTACATATAACCCCTTACCTGGGGGATGGCCAACAGAAAAGTGGGTGAAGGGAGATGTCAGACAGTGTAAGACATGACACAATAATAATTTGTAAATTATCAATGGGTTGGGGGGGGTTGGAAGGAGGGGGGAAATGAGGAGCTGATACCAAGGGCTCAAGTAGAAAGCGAAGGTTTTCAGAATGATGATGACAACAAATGTACAAATGTGCTTGACACATGGATAGATAAGAGTTATATGAGCCCCCGTTAAATTTTTGTTGTTGTTGTTTTGTTTTAAAGAGGAGCTGATACCAAGGGCTCAAGTAGAAATAAAATGTTTGGAAATGATGGTGGCAACATATGTACAAATGCACTTCATAAAATTGACATGTAGATTGTTGTAAGAGCTGTAAGAGCCCCCAATAAAATGATTTATTTAAACAAACAAACAAAAAACCCTGTTAAGTATCCCCTGGAACTATCACAAAGCCTGTTTCCTGTCACAAAATTTAGAGACTATACTTGCATGGTTTTTACTGAATCTTTGAAGCAGTATGGAGCTAGCAAATTCTACTGTTTCCATCTGTCAGCACTTGCAGAAATAAACTTACATTTTCTCAAAATCACCCTAGTCTATGTCTTTGACCGAACAGAGACAAGCATTATGTGCTCCCTTGTCAGCTGGCAACAATTTGTAAACTCCATTTCCAAATTCTGCAGATTGAATACAGAGTTGTCTTCTTTCAAAGGAAACATAGCTTTTACTCTTCGAAAGAGTCAACAAAGCTCAAATTCCCCATGCTCCCTACTGATCATATGTCATGTGTAAGATATTTAGCCTTTCTGGAGCTGGAGGGACCTCACATCAATTTGTGTTATCACTTTTTCTTAAAAGTGGCCAAACCAGGGGCAGATAGTAATATAACTTGATCTTAGGACCACTTGCTTTGTTTCTCCTCAGAGGGATGTAATAGGGATACTTTCCATTTCAACCAGGTAGATATGTCTCCTTGCTTTGGCATGAGGCTTAAATGCTTGGTTGTCAGTAGAAAGGATGACACTTTAAATCACAAAGATGTTCTTTAAAGATCTATTACTTTTATAAAGACTAAAGGCTATAAAACAGCTGTTCTCAAACTTTGGGTCATGACCCCTTTGGAGGGATCAAACAACCCTTTCTCAGAGGTTGCCTAAGAGCATTGGAAACACACATTTCTGATGGTTTAGGAACTGAGACACTGCTCCTCTATCGGTCTCCAGGCGGTTCCGCCCACATGCAGATACAGCCACATATCAGTGCCCAGCGTGAGGACATCATCATGCCAACCCCATCACATGCATCCTGTACAAATACAGGTGTGTGTGACAGGGTTAGCACCATAATGTAATTATCCAAACCAGTCACACATGTTTAGACAGCAGCTACTGTGCAGAAAGCAGCTGCTGTGTTGAAAGCAGCTACTCTGTTAAAAGCAACTACTGTGTTGAAAGCAGCAGTATTGGAGGTAAAATGAATTCTAATGACTGACTAAATGTAAAATCATGTACTGTAAAATCATCAACTACAGCACACACAAAAAATAACTGTACCATAGGAACTTAATCTGGATGCTGATTGGTCTTTGTATATTCAGTTGTGATAATAATAGGTATGTAAAAACAAACATACAGACAGTGGTAAATCATAGGAAATGTTAATGAACTCCATTGACTGAACTATGCCATGTATCATTTTTTATATTATTAAAGCTATTGCTATATATTATTTTCACTAGCAAACCATCCCATGACAATGGATTAGATCGAGAAGACCATTACAAAAAGAAAATTTAGTGAGGATTTTTACAGTATGGTTTTACCTTAATAATTACAGCAGGAATTGAGAAACCAGATTATGTTACTTGTTGTGAAGTTCTATCAGCTGAATCTATGAAGCCAAACAAACTAAAAACGCCATTTTGATAGCAAGCATCTGAGATTTGATGGCAAGGAGACCAACTATTTTAGAAACAAAGCTGATGGACTCAAGAAAGCCAGACTTGACACTGGTAGCAAGTACCACAAACAAAACGTAGCAGTCATTGAAGCTTCATATTTGGTGGCACTCAGAATCGCCAGAGCTATGAAACCTCACATCATTGCTGAGGATTTATTGTTGCCAGCGGCCAAAGACATTGTTTGAGTTATGATCAGAGATGAATTTGTTATGAAATTGAGTGCAATTTCCTTATCTAATGACACTGTCCGCAGAATAGATGACATGTCTGCTGATATTCTTGATCAGATAACCCAGGAAATTAAGTCTGCTCCACTTCCAATATTTAGTATCGAGCATGGTGAATCCACTGACATTGCAAACTGTTCACAGCTCCTAGTCTACGTGAGGTAGACTAGTTTCTTTTTTGCAAACCTCTTGAAATTATAATTGCTACTGCACGTGATGTATTTGACACAGCATTTGAAAGAGCATAAAATCTCTTGGGAAAAGGTTTGTGGGGTTTGCACAGGTGGTGCTGCAGTTATGCTCAATGTCGATTTGGTTTTCAACATTTGGTGCTGAATGAGTTACCAAAACACCCTGGAACTCACTGCATGATTCATCAACACATATTAGCAATGAAGATGCTGCCACAAGAGTTACAGGAAGTAATGGACAACATCATAAGGACCGTCGATTAGAATTAAATATTTCATAATATAAAATTACAAATTGTTTTTGTGATTAATCACTCTGCTTTCATTATGTTCAATTTGTATCAATGAAAATACATCCTGCACATCAGATAGTTACAGTATGATTCATAACATTAGCAACATGACAGTTATGAAGTAGCAACGAAAATAATGTTATGATTTAGGGTCACCACAGCATGAGGAACCGTATAAAGGGTTGTGGCACTGGGAAGGTTGAGAACCACTGTTATAAAACTTTATGGAACAGTTCAACCGTGCCAAATGGGTCATTTGAGCTGCAATTTATCCAAAGACACCTAACATCAATATCATTACCTGCTTAGTCTTTTGCTTCAAAAATTTAAATGGAATCTACGTAATCTCCTACAAAGAATCTCAAAGTGCTAACAACAAAATGAGTGAATTTTTCTCCACTTGAAGGTGAAACAAGTCTGAAAGGGGGACCAATTATTCTATCTCTTTCATCATATGATGGAATCTTAGTAGCCCAGGGGGTACTGTTATCCAGAGATAACTGTACATTTGCCTCACCTGAGGAACACAGAACCTAGGGATTAATGCCTTTTAGAGCAAAGACTGAAAAATTCTATGAGCACAATATTGAAGGCTGCTGGAAGCATCAAAAGAAGATGGAAAGAATACACTGTCACTGTGCCCCAAATAAGCAGTCAAAATCTTACCTTTTCAAGAAGCAGCAAGTGAGTAAGGAAGAAATCAAAGCTGCACTGAAAGCATTATGCAAAACATGAATTGGTGGAATACCATTGGAATTGGTGGAATACCATCGGAAATGTTTCAACAAGCTGCTGAAGCATTGGAAGCATTTACTCATCTATGAGAGGAAACTTGGAGACTTTGATGTGGCTAACTGACTGTAACAGAGTCCTATTTGTACCCGTTCCAAAGAAAGATGACCTAACAAAATGCTCAGGTTATAGAACAATATCATTATTATCACGTATAAGTCATATTTTGCTGAATCATCTACATAGGCTGCAGCACTACATGGTCAGGGATCTTCCAAAGATTTGGGCTGGATTAATAAGAGATTGTGGAACAGGGGATATAATTGATTATGCCAATGGCTTCTTGGATAAAGCAGAGGATACCAGAAAGATGTTTATGTGTATTTCATTAACTATGCCAAGACATTTGATTGTGCATTCATAATAAGCTGAGGATAACCTTGAAAAGAGTGGGAATTCCATAATACTTCATTGTGCTCATGAGGAACCTGTACATGGATCAAGAGGCAATTATGTGAATAGCACAAGGGAATATTGCATGGTTCAAAATCCAGAAAAGTTCATCATGGTTGTACCTTCTCACCATCCTTACTCAATTTGTATGCTGTGTTAGGCAGGATTCTCTAGAGAAACAAAACCAGAATACTTATGAATATATATAAATGTATATATGTTATAAAACCATATATAAATCCTCATAGCTATATATGGACAGGGTTATACAGCAAGGAGGACTATAACAGCTAATTAGTCCACACAGCAGTAGAGGGCTCAGTTTAACTCACTTCTGTGGAACAGTTAATATACTGGAAATTCTTCAATTCACATGGGCTGCTGAATCCAAGGTCAAGGAAGCAGACAGCAGAGTCCTCCATCCTGCAAGGCAGAGAGAGTTTGCCCAAGGGCTGCAAACTGCAGGGTGGGTCATCAATGGTCAGTAACTCTGGAGTTTAGTGAGGCAGGCCCAGATAGTATATCATCGAACTCAAGCAATGAAAGGTGACAACATCCACCAGTCTCAAGCTTAAGTTATATATGCACCAGCAGTGTGATGAAGCAGACCTCAAAGGAGCCTCAAGCTCTAGCAACACATCCACATGTTGGCTTGGCCCACAGGTAGTGTAACACACAGGTTGAGGCAGAGAACTAGTTAAAGCAGCAACATGCTGATCCAGTCACCAGAGAGCAAGAGAGGGAAAGTGGGGGTGGGGGCTTGCAGAGCCATTTATTTCTTTTCCCTCCAATCAAACTGCAACTTGATTAATCCAACATGTTCCTATTGGCCAGGTTGGCATAATAAACCTAATTATCACATAAGCTGAGCAAATTGTCAGAGAAGCTGGTTTGTATGAAGAATAATTTGGCATCAGGATTTGAGGAAAGCTTATTAACAACCTGTGATATGCAGATGACACCACATTGCTTGCCAAAAGTGAGGAGGACGTGAAGTACCTGTTGATAACAATCAAGGATTACATCTTTCAGTAAGGAGTACAACTCAATGTAAATAAAAGTAAAACCCCCCAAAACTGAACCAATAGTCACATCATGATGAAGGGAGAAAAGGTTGGAGTTGTGAAATGGTACTCATGGAAACAACAGTCGAATTATCAAAGGACAGGCTGCATGAGATGAATTTGCTGCCCAAGACCTCTTTAAAGTGTTGAAAAACAAGAATATTAGTCTGACAACTAAGGAAGACCTCACCCAAGTCATGGTATTGTCCCTTGCTTAATATGCATATGAAAGTTGGATACTAACCCCCCAAAATCGATGCATTTGAACTACAGTGTTGGCAAAGAATGTTGAAAGTCCCATGGCTGCCAAAAGAGTAGACAAATCAACCTTGGAAGAAGTACAACAAGAATGCTCCTAAATGGAAGATGGTAAGATTTTGTCTCATGTTCTTTGGACATGCTGCTGGGAAAGACAAGTACTTGAAGAAGACAACATTTTTTGATAATGTTAAGGGGCAACAACCAAGAGGAAGACCCTTGACAACATAGAGTGACACAGTGGCTGCAGCAATGGGCGGAAGCATGAGAACAAATAATTATGAGGATGGCATCGAGCTTGGCAATGATTCATTCTGTGGTACGTAGGGTTGCCATGAGTCAGAATTGACTCAGCTTGCACCTCAGAACAACAAAAGCAAATAGAAAACTGCTTATTTCTTTTTGTCCAAGGAAGAAGCAATCCTGCTGTCATTCCATGGTCACCTTGACATTTCATAGTAGCCTAAATGACTCGCTATAAAGGCTGCTCCCTATCACAGGTGATTTCGCACGCTCACCAAGGACATGTGGGGACATTTCAGGCCTCTGGGTCTTCATCTGTCAACAATATATGGAATGGAATTTATATATGGAAGTAATTATCAAACTGTTCCTTTAAATGATTGCAAAAGGAAGCCAATGGATGTATTATGCATATTGTTGTTCAGTGTCATTGAATTGGCTCCGAGCCACAGCCCCACATGAACAACAAACGCAAACACTGCACATTCCTGTGCCATCTTCACACTGTTCCTGTGCTTGAGCTACTGATGCAGCCACTGTGTCAATGCACATCCTTGAGGGTACTCCTCTCCTTTGCCCCTGTGCCACTTTATCAAGCATGATGTCCTTCTCCAGGGGCTGATCTCTCCTGACAACGTGTCCAGGTTTGTAGGATGAGGTCCTGTCATGATGCTCTAAGGAGCTCTCTAACCTTACTTCTAACACAGATCAGTTTGCCTTTTTAGGAGCCTGTAGTTCTTTCAAAATTATTCAATTTCCTTTCAATAGTCTATCATGCATTGCATGATAAATTGCAGTTTTCAGACATGTATTTAATATCATACATTGTAGGGACCTTGATAAATTTTGAGATTCCAAAGTGAAACCATTGTAAATGGACATCAGTTGACTTTGAAATGAATTCTATTTCCAAGATTGTATGTGGAAAATTTGGTAGCAATTACAATGCACAAGTGTATTGCACATGGACAAACAAACAACAACAAAAACTCAAACCAACTGCAGTTGAATTGACTTTGACTCAGGGATACCCTATATAGGTTTTTTGAGGCTATAGCTATTTATTGTAGCAGAACGCATCATCTATCTTCCATGTTTAAATTTGACTTCGCTTGCAAATCCCCAACCAGCAAATATTTGCAACCATTTTGTAAACAATTTTAAGAAGTATTTAGAGTTTCTTCATCTGAGAAATAACACAAAGCTGGTGGGTCAAGCCCACCAGTTGCTTCTTAGGAGAAGGGTGAGGTATCTACTCCCTTAAAGTTCTGCAGCCTTGTGAACCCTACACAGGATGGCTATGAGCCGGAACCGATTAGATGCCTGTGGGTTTGACCAAGGTAGGCACTCGAAATACTTGTTGAGTGGAACTGCAATGTGGTCTCAAGAATAGCACAATTTTCATGAGAGTGGCTTGGTGTTGGAGTGGACAAAATCCATGTAGACCATGCAAAAAAGCAGTAAGAAACGGAATGAATGCCAGTCAGACCATCAAAAATTGTTTAAGTAATGCCTCTAGACACCTAGAAATCTACTGTGAGAGCTGTGCTTTTCTGTGAGTCAGCAGTTAAGGAAGTCTCAGGAAAATGTTAGGATTGATTTAGATCTGCTTGCAGTGCAATTCCCCAAGTGGTGAGGGCCATGGTTCCAGTTTTACTATCCACATAAAGCACATATTACTTAAAGAGAGGAAGGAAGGCATGGAAGGAGGGCAATGAAATAGTAGTTAGGAGAGATGGACTTAAAAAGAAAAGAAAGGTGGTCTTAGTTCTTTACTGCTAAAAGAAACAAAATTAACAATCAAGAACAGAGATGATATCATTTGCCACTAGGCCATCATCAATTGTCTTATTCTAATTCGCTTCTCTCTCCAGTTTCTGCCAGTAGAGTGTGCTTGGCATGCTTTATGGTTTGTAGTTCTCCAGGCACAGGAGGTTAATGATTTTTTATGTTATGTATTCAATACAGGGAAATATTTCTGACCTATAAACATGTCTATCATTTAAAAGTTCTTTCACAGAAGGAGATAAATGCAGCACAACTTTAACCACATATTTATATGCAGAGCTATTGAATGGCTTCAGTGTCAAAGACAAACTAGTCTCTCGCCAGTTTATGTACGCACTGCTGCATGTTGTCCACGTTACATAAAGTGACAGTGGAGCAAACACGCCATGTGATGCCTCAACTTCTCTTACTTTCATGTTAGTGACCTCAGGACCGTGCACTAATTGGCCAGCAGAGCTCAGACAAAGAAAGAGCTCAGTGGATTATAAAAGGCATTGAGCAGTGGCTCTCAACCTTCCTAATGCCGCAGACCTTTAATAGAGTTCCTCATGTTGTGATCCCCCCCCTCACCCGACCATAAAATTATTTTTGTTGCTACTTCATTACTGTCATTTTGCTACTGTTATGAATCGGACAACCCCTGTAAAAGGGTGGTTCAACCCCAAAGGATTCTCAACCCACAGGTTGAGAACCACTGGCATAGAAGAAGCAATGTACTTCCTTCCTGAAGAAACTGGCACTAGGAGAATTTAGGTGAAACTGAAACATATTTAAACCTTGTTTCAAAATTTAAACTTAGATTTAAAGAAGTACTCAGAAGTAATAACTCTCCTGATAATTTTCATGTTGTAATTTCATTTCAATCCAGATGAAAATTTCCACTGTGACTCTGTTTTGTTGGTTGAATTCTTTTGAAGAGTGTGTTCTGATTTCTGTGTATTGGGATTATACCAGATATCATACTATTAATGTCTAATTAACACCCATAATGTTCACAGATCATACATATTTTTATTTCAATTCTTTTAACTTTATTGATAAATGGTTTAGTCTATGGAACTTTGAAATTCTTGTATTTATGCTATATGTTCATAAAAGAAATAACAGGGTTACAGCTCACAGACAACTCAGACTTGCCCTTTAATGTTATGTCAATATGCTCTTACTTTGAAATAAAAGACCAATCCCTATTTGCAACAAATTCTTCATTTCAATCACCTTCATTTATGACACTTGATTTTCAAAGCTTTGTGTATTTTCTTATACTGAAGACCAAATAATCAAGTTTGACTCAAATACACACGTAGGAACAGATCTCATTCATAACCTAAGAACGTTCTTGTACTTAGACCCACAATATGTAACCCACTATGCCACCAGGATTCTCTCCTAAGAGCTTTCTTTATACATATTCTATTGGTGAATTATTGATTGATACAAAAGTAGTAGCTAATCAAAATACTTAATTATTATCTCACAGCTCAGGTGGTCAGAAGTCAAGATGACCTTCTCTGGGTTCCTGGTTAAGATACCCCAGAAGGAAATCAAGGTCCCAGTGAGCTCTTAACTAGATCTTGGGAGGAAGACTGTTCCTAACTATTCCACTTGGTTGGCAGAATGCAATTTTATTACTATAGCTTTGAGCTTCCAGTTTTTTTCTTGGCCTTAAAGTCTTGTTACATGGCCCCTTTGATCTTCAAAATCAGCCATCGCTTTTGCCAATCATCTAGTGACTATTCCTCCATTTTACAGGGCTCACCTGGCTACGGCAGGTTCGGGGAGGGGGGAGGGATGATCTCTTTATTTTAAGGTCAAATGACTTGGGACATCAAATACATCTGTAAAATCTTTTCAAATCAGTAACTAGATTAGTGTTTAATTGAATAACCAAGGGATGGGAATCTGAGAAGGCATCTTTAGAATTCTGCCCCTCACTGCCCTGACCCCAAGGTTCATATCTTTTTCAATTGCAAAATACATTCACTTCATCCCAAGATATTAAAGTCTTATAACAGACATAGCTGAAAGTCCCAAACCCTATCAGTTCAAAAGTCCAAACTTTCAGCATCTAATATGCATATGTATGACCCATGTTGGTATAAAAATCCCTGGGTTATGATTCATCTCTATCTATGGGTATGAAACAAAAGAGACAAACTATCTTCCACGAAAATTTCCAGAAATAATTAGTTGTACCACTTCCAGGGATAGCAAGTGATAAAGAACGTGCGGTATTGGAAGATGTTCAATCTGATCTGTAAACATTAGTGGACAGGAAGACTCCAGGACCTGAAATAAAACCAACTGAAAAGTTTAAACAAGATTATAAAGCACTGGAGGAACTAACTTATCTCTGCCAAGAAATTTGGGAGACAGCTACCTAGACATCTGCCTGAGAGAGATCTGTATTTGTGCTCATGACAAACTAAGGTGAACCAACAGAATGCAAGCAAAAATATTGAACACTAATATCAACAATATCACATGCAACTAAGAGTTTGCTGAGGATAATTTTTACATGTTGACACCAGTAGCTCAGCCCTTTGCATCAGGTCCTCATTTTTTCCCCTCCCTCTTCCGTCCCCCCTCCCTCATGAAGTCAGCAAAGTGTGCCACAGGCTTGCTTCCTTTCACCAGACACATTCCACCTATGTGTTGAGCAAAAATCTAAGAATCCAGATGATATGGATCAGAGCCCTGCATCAGAAGTGGAGGAAAGTGTATTAAACTGAGCAATGTGCAGATGACACAACCTGCTTGCTGAAAAGTGAGGAGGAATTCAGGCACTTCCTGATGAAGATGAGAGACTGCAGCCTTCAGAATGGATTGCAACTCAATATAAAGAAAGCAAAAATGGTCACAGATGAACCAAGAGACCTCCATCAGGATAGACGGAGGAAAGGCTGAAGCTGCCAAGGACTGCATTTTACTTTCATCCACAACCAACGCCCATGAAAGCAGCGGGGAAGAAATCAAATGAAGTATGCATTGGGCAGTTCTGCCACCCAAGACCTCTTCTTAAGCTTTTTGTTTGTTATTTTTAAGAGCAAGAATGTCCCTTTGAGGACACAGGAGCTCCTGAACCAAAGGCATATTATATATCCAGTGTCCTCGCATGCATGTAAAACATGGGCAATGAATAAGGAAGACTGTAGAAGAATGGATATATTCGAGTTATGGTGTTAGCGAAGAATATTGGAAGGACTGCGGACAGCCACAACGAACAGACCCGTCTTGAAAGAGGTGCAGATAAAATGGTCCTTAGAATCAGGACTGCGGAGACTTTATCGCACGTATTTCAGACAGGTTGTCAAAAGTTCCTGGGAAAAGATGGCACAGTTGGCAAAGCAGAGGATCCGCATGAAAGACGAAGCCCCTCCGTGAGATGAACTGACACAGGCTGCAACAATGAGGTCAAATATAGCAGTTGACAGGATGACCCCGGGCCAGACGATGCTTCATTCTGTTGTACATCGAACTGCTACGAATCTGAACAAATGCACTGGTACCTAACAATAGCAACAATAAAACATTCCCAACGCCCACTGTTTGTACAGGAATTGAAGTATTAGTTATGTTGATTTCAATTTAAAAAGGTTTATGGGGCAGGGAGAAAAGTCTAGATTGAATGCCTCAGTTATCAAACCCAGCTGGCAGGGGTATTAAATGTCAAGGCATCCTCCCTGGCTTTTGGCTCTGTCTTTTGGGGTCTTGGTTTGGAAGTCTGGGCCCTTTATTCAGCACTGAGCCACCCTTTCCTTTTTGCATGAATGGTAACATGTTTGCATATTAGCAGTTTTATCAGCAGGCTTCCTGTCATCAGACTTTTAAGGATCTGGCAGCTGCCTTTCATTTCATAACCTCACTGTCCCTTTTGTATGCAATGGGCTGCTAACAGCAAGGTCAGCAGTTCAAACTCAGCAGTCAACACAAAAGGAGAACTGTAAGAGTCTACACGGCCATAAAAATAGATTCTCCCAAACAGAATTGGCAGTGCTTTGCTGTCCTTTTCGAATCACCAAGAGCAAGAACAACTTCATGGTACCAGGTTTGTGTTTTGGATCTGGTCATGTTTCTTCGGATGATATAAAATGTTGTGGACACAGTGATTTTTGCATTAATGTCATGGAGAGTTTATGGTGATGGATTCCATAAAATAAGACCCAGATCTACAGATCTTTCTTAAATTCACTTCCTTACTTCTCTTTATCCAAAGTTAAGACATTGCTTTCACGTTAAGTGAATCATAGGAAATGACATATTTGGCTCATTAAGGAGGCAGAAGAAAGGGTTGCGACGGCTGTGGATGTCGTCTACCTGGAGTTGGTCCCCAGGTGGTCCCAGGAAGCGGAGTAACAAACAGTACACATAGCCCTCCCTCCTGCTGGCTGGAGCACCGTGTTCAAGTGCTGCTTGGTCAGCCTCCAGAGCTGCAAGTACTGAGTCAGCACTGAGTCAGGACCAAGACTGTTTGCACCTGTTCTAAGGTCCAGATCCTGTATAATCGATGGTGCTATAGCCCCAGATGGAAGAAGGGTGGGAAGGAAGGGCTTGCAGCAGTGGAAATGGACCCATGTGGTAGCTCCAAAAGGGCAGCTCTAATCAGCAACAGGAGGAAAGTGAAATCGTTAAGTCATGGGTGGTCCATTCACTCCATAGCTTTATTCCTTCTCGGTAGAGGAAGAATCCATAACTGGACTGATCACACTGATGAGCTCATCCATACATCCTACCTGTGGTTTTCTCTAGGATGATATTTTTCTAAATTAAAAACAAAAGAAACAAATGAATGGTCTGAAATCTGAAAAAAAATAATCGTCCGCTTTCACATCAAGTTGATTTCACCAAAGACCCGGTCATTGGAGTTGAACTATTCCAATTAGAGAGGAGTGAGTACAATCTCTTCTCTCCTTGTGCCTGTTAGCAAAATGGCTGAGGAAGAATGTTCTTCAAGAGGACCTTTGTGCTTGGAAGGTCTCTGATGTTTACCCCTAATTTCTTGTAACTAAATGCCACTTGGGCTTCCAGAGTTTCAGTAGAGGGTTGTTTTGCCTACCAACCCGAGATGCAACATTTTCAAGGTAGCTCTGGTACATGTTTCTGAATAACTTTTCCTACACAGTGTGATTCATTTTGGTACTCTGCTTGGGAGTACTCGGGATTGTCTGACCTTGTCCGCTTACAGGAAGGTCAATGTCTATCTCCTCAATCAGAGATTCAACTTTGCTCTTTTTAGGATCGTGCTCTGGAAGAGTTGTTTGATATGTTTCTCACAAGTTTTCTAGTTTTTTATGGAGGTGAAATAATTTTGGTTTATTTTTCCCATCATGCTGAAAGCACAAATCTTTCCCTTATTATCCTTTTAATTGTTTCAGTGATATTTCTTTTTCTTTTTCTACCAGATATGTGCACCCCTGAAGGAGAGACTCTCTATCAATGTGTCAGGCCTTTGGCTCTGTTGACTTTCTCAGTTGCTTATTTGATTTCTAGTCCATTAGTTCCTGCTATTAGCTATATTACTTTCTTAATTCTATTTTCTTCGTGTTTAGTTTATTTGTTTAACTTACCCATATGAATATTTATATATTAAATTAATTTTCTTAGTTTATGTATTCATGGTGAATAAGACATAATTCATGCCACAATTTTGATAATCCATATTTTCATTATCAGTTGCAGACACTTTATAATTTTCATCCAATTCCTTTCAAATTACAATATAGCTGACATATATTGCTTAATGTCCCACATTTGGAAAATTTCTAGTTATATTTTTGTATATGTCTATACAGAAAGTAATAAAACCTACTTTAGACAGTGGTTCTCAACTTTCCTAGTGCTGAGACCCATTAATACAGTTCATGTTGTGGTGACCCCTCCAACCATAAATTATTTTCGTTGCTACTTCATCACTGTCATTTTGCTACTGTTATGAATCAGGCAACCCCTGTGAAAGGGTCGTTCAACCCCCAAAGAGGTCGTGACCCACAGGTTGAGAACTGCTGCTTTATATGAGTTTAATTATTTAAAATCTGCTAAACTCAGAGCCCACCACCTAATCAATTTTGATAAATGCACCATCACAGTTCAAGAGAAAAAAAATGTATGTGCAAGTGGGCTGCATCGAGTGCTATTTGTCAACTTGACCAAATTTATTAATCATATTCTTTTACTCAGAAAAATGAGTTGTCTGCTCCTGTAAAGATTTAGTCTTGGAAACTCAAAGAGCATTGCCAATCTATCCTACAGGGTCACAATGAGTCAGAATGATTCAATGGCAGTGTTTGGTTTTGGGTTTCTATCTAGAAGATATGAAAGATTTAAAGTCTTATGTTACTGTCTATGGCTCCTTAAGTTATCTCAACTTTTGCTCATTGTATTTTAAAATCAGTGAAGGATATTAAAATATATATTGCTTTGCTTTAACAACCTGTAAAATCGATCCCTTAACATTATAAAATATTCCAGTTTATCTTTAGTTAAGGGCTTTCCCTTGATGGTTGTCTAATTTGTTAATCGTATAGATACATCAGGTATTTACTTATTTCACTAAATGTCTGTTAGGGTTTTCATAGTATACGTTGTTCTATTATTTTATTATAAAATTATATGTGTCGTTATATTTAAAATATCTCTCTGATACTCTTTAACTCTAAATGGTAGTGATATTTCCAGACATAAACCAAACCCAAAATGATACCTGTTGCCATTGAGTTAATTTTTATTCTTAGCAACTTCACGGACTCTGGCAGAATTGTCTGAAGTGGTTTCCAAGGTGATAATCTTTATAGAATCAGACTGCCAAGTGCTTGAACGGCTCCTTTGCCATCAGAGCCCCGATTCCAGGCAGAGCTAATGTAATTTCTGATATATTGTTTAGGTTTATATCAATTATCTTAGGATATTTGTATTTATGTTTTAAGGTCCATTTTTCTTTTATGAATTGAACATTTTAAACATTCATTTCTTTTCCAGTCACTTATCAATGATTATTTTTAATAATTTACAAGATATATGCATCACATGATAAAATCAATGCAATAATATCAACTTAGGTAGCTAACCCTATCTCTTCTTTATGTGTATTTAGCTTGTATGTATTTAAATGTACATAATCAAACACAGCAAAATCATGGTATCATTATTTATTTTATTTATAAAATTTACACTTTATTTTTACTCTTCACTCATATTTATATATTTGTTTATGTTTGTAGAAATACATTCATTTTTTGAGCCCAGAATCAGGTGTTCTGTGACAGGAAATGTATTTGTCTTCACTTTCAAATGTTTTGTTTTATTTTGTCTTTGCATGCTTTTACCAGTTGGTGGTTTTATTTTGAAGACATCATTCTATTAATGGCACTTTTCTTTTAATTATTTCTATTTTTTAAGTGCAAATACCAGTCAACTTTGATTAAGGGCCTACGTGTGTTGCCACCAGGACTTCTTCCCACCTCCCTGTCCTGCCCACTCGCCAGAGACGTGATGGGCCCAGTCGGGGCAGACCCCTTGGTGAAGTTGCATGGGCAGCTGAGGTGGTAGTAGAAGCTGGCCTGAACGGCTGGGTCTTCGGGGAGAGCTGGTTTCCTGGGGTCTGCAGAGGAGACTCCCTCCATCTCCAAGGACTGAATCACCCGTGGCAGGGTGAGGGCTCCCCGAGTTCTGCCCTTTTGCTAGGAGACCCCTGGGAACAGGATCCATCTGTGAGTGTGTCTCCCACCTTACGGCTGGGGGAAGGGGCCAGAGGGCACAGCAGCCATGCTTGAGGTGGTCCCAGGTCTCTGCAGTGGTTTCGTCCTCACTCTTCTGCACAAACCTTTAGTGAGCCCCAGCTGACCTAGAGCTCATCTGGAGGACGGGGTTGAAGGCCAGGCCACCACAGGGATCTTGAAGGGTCTTGAGAGAGCCACTCCAGCTGATGAGGCGGGCACTGTCATCATCCCACAGAGAGGAGGTGTCTGTGTCACTGAGCCATTCCTCGCCCCATGGGCATGACACTTGTCTTCATCTCTGATGTATCTGAGGCTAACTACCAGGTGTTGGCCGTAATTGGCTTACAGAGTGAACATCTTTCCAGCTGTTCCCTTATTAGGCAAGCAGACACCTTCCTGCTCAGTTGAAAACAAACAACCAAACATAAATGCCAAGAAGCTGGGGTTATAAAACCATCTAGGACCAGAGATAGCTCCTTGCTCATCATGGAAGTGACAAGTAAATCTTCCACCTAAACTTTTGGAATCAGAAGGCAAAAACCACATCTCCATCTCTGCCCAGGACACCTTAGGCAAACCATCATCTGTGTAGTGAAGCTCTCAGCAACTGAGAATGTGCAGGAGACGGGTGCCAAGTCACCCATCATCCTAGAAGACACAAATGAAAGTCCACGGGTCCAGGATTCGGGGAGCCATCTGAGTGACAGGAATCCTGGTCTCCTCCTTTGCCTGGCCAACCAATCAAAATCTTCCTCTTTTACCTTCACCCACTTTGCGTCTCTTTACCTGGGAGACCACAGTAGTATGTCTCTTCTGGAGGGCATTTTGCTTCCCACGAGTATTTTCTACTAGTCTCTATTTCAACGTGTCAAATACTTTCTTCATTTTTTTTCTATTTTCAATGACTGCTTTGTGACAGGGGAGGAAGTTATCCCGTCATAGCTAAACTGATATCATCTATATATCATGCTCTCCTTTTGTGTCTCTGTTGCTATTTTTGGTGTTCTTTTAGGTATAGCTCCAGTTTTCATATTATTTATTTATTACTTAATGCTTTATTGGTTCATAATTTTCCTCTGATAAATTCATTAGGGTTTTTTGTCTTCAAATTTACCAATTTTGTTTTCTTTTAGGGCAGTCTCAATGTGGAACATTCATTTAAGAAAATACTTTATTATAGAATGTTTTAAACATATGTTAGAGTTCTTCACAGTTTTGTTACTATACAACATCTTTAATATCAATTACAAAAATCTTAACTGCACTGAAAAAATGTGAGCTGGAAATAGTGATAAGTTACATGGTTGGGTTTTGCTTTTATTTATTTATTTGGTGCTTGCTTAAAATTAAACTGGGATAATGGAATGTTTATTTTTAATGCAAAAGTGCATTAATGGGTATATGTTGGGTATGTGCCAAATATGCTAAATCTAACTGCAATAGAATTTCCATAAATAGACTAGTCCCAATTAAAGAAGATTCCCACTGACATAATAACCACTACATACTATTTAAGCAATGGATTTTATGGTGTGGTAGAAAGTTCCCCCTGCTGTGGGAAAATGCATGGTGCTTCATGCCAATATATTCTAGTTCAAGCCTATTTGCATTAGAATAACCATGAATATTATTTTGGAAGATACTTATATGCAAAGAAATATCGGGTCCCTAAAATTCATATTAATTTTGCCACAAAATCTAGGGTCTCAAAGGACGTCTTTGCTCCTCCTCCTCCTTCATAATAATTCCGCTTAACAGCATTAATAATTATTTCTACTAAGAACAAGGATCTCTCAAAGACTATAACAAGAGGAATTAAGCAAGGTACAATTTTACTAAATATATGTTGAGTATATGTGTTTAAACCTCACCAATTTAGTATGTTTCTATAAGATTTCAACATGTGATTCACTTACTTTTACACTACCAGAAACTGTATCCTAAGAATTTTGTAGTTTACACCAACTCATGAGGATTGGGTAATTTTTTGCCTCTCATTTTCACATTACGCCACATTTCCATATTTATCCATGTTTTACTGAAAGAAGGTTTTCATACTTTAAACTGAAACAATAACTTTTATTTACTGAACTTGGTCAGGAAAGTAATCATTCATTCATCAGTAATTAGTAGTTTTGCACTGTTGAACACATTCTACGTTTCCTGCAACAAACGTGGATATAGACCAACTAATCCAGAGCAAGACTAAGCACAATGGTTAAAACTACGGGAGGACTTGATCTTGTAAATCTGGCTTTGGCCAATGTCTTCAGCACAACCACAAGTATTCCATTTGCAGCTCCTTATTTACATATTTTGGACCCTCCCCCCCCGTCTACTTCTGTCTATTGTGAGATTCAAGCAAATGGCTAACTTTGAATGGTCATGCTACATAACACTTTGTGGACCCAAATATTCAATTGATGGTCTCACTGAACAGTTTGGCTCATTGTAAAACATAAAAGAAAATAAGCTATAAAATGTTGTTGCCTCCTGAGTCTGTCATTATGAAATCCTCACGTGTACGTTTTATAGGGAGTATGGGAGTGTTGGCTATTTTATGCCCATGGTTTCCAATTAAATCTACAGTAATTTTGTTTCTGTCCCTTGAGCTAGCCAAATATACCTTCATTAGACAAATAATCCACACACAAACATTGTTTTATAAGTGTCCTTATGCTATGGTTGTCTATTAAAGATCAAAGCCAACATATTCTTAAACCATTTAAAAAATCTGTCCCCCCTAACGCTGTATCACAATAGTGCACCTAATATACAAAGTTTCCCAGCAAGAAATCACACAGACAACTCGCATTGCTATTGCTGATGATGTGCCCGTAATGGCCTTAATTACAACACAAGGAAACCAAGCCTGCACCACTGGCACAATTGTTGTCTTTGAACCCATTGTTATAGCCACTGGGTCAATCCATCTTGTTACGGCTTCTGCCTCTTTTTCAATTTCCCTTCTACGTTACCAAGCATGATATCCTATTCCAGGGATTGGTCTTTCCTCATATCCAAAGTTCATGAGACATAAGCTTATCATTCTTGCGGATAAGAAGCATTCAGGCTGTACTTTTTTCCTGACAAATTTGTTTTTCCTTTTGGCAATCTATGGTACTTTCCATTTTCTTCTCTAGCACCATAATTCAAATGCTTTGGTTTGTCGTGAGTCTTCCTTATTCTAGTTTGTATATGCATATGAAGGAATTGAATATTCTAGGGCTTAGGTCAGGCACCTATTAGTCCTCAGAGTGACATTCTTGTTTATCAACATTTTAAAGAGGTTTTGTGCAGCAGATTTGCCCAATGAAATAAATATACAATTAAGGTAGTGGAATCAGTGAAGGTTTCCTGTAGAGTATGCCTGGGATGAAATAGTGAGTTTGCTACTGTCTTATCTCTCTTTATAACACTCATTAAAATGCAAGATACCCTTAACAAATCAGCAACTTATTGAGGTGGCCGAAGGAGGAAGACGAGTCCACTATTTTTACCAAGTGCTAGATCTTGTCACTCTTATTTTCTTTTCCTTTCCACCTTGCATCATTGCATTAGAGAGAGTGTGTTTGTTTCATGATATGACCCATTGTACTGAAACATAATTGTCTAGAAGGCTTCTGGATTTTGAGATCCTCTATTTTTATCTGTTCTTCTTAGGCGCCTTCAAGTCGTTTCCACTCACAGCAGCAGAGAAAAGCCCTGCCCAGCCCCGTGCATCCTGACCACCGGAATTCTGCTTGAGCCCGTTGCTCCAGCATGGTGTCAGTTCATCTAGTTGAGGGTCTTCCTCTCTTGTCCTTCCACTTTTGTGAAGCACGACGCCCTTCTCCAGGGACCAAGCTCTCCTGATAGCACATCGGAAGTATCTTTCCTTGTAAGGAGCATGTTGGTTGTATCTTTTCCAAGACAGATTTGTTTGTTCTTCTGACAGTTTGTGGTACCTTCAACATCATTTGCCAGAACCATCATCCAAATGCATAGCTTCTTCTTTGGTTTCACTTATTCAATGTCCAATTTTCACTGGCAGATGAGGCACTTAAAAAGACCATAACGTACGTCATGCGAACCTTCATCCTCAAAGCTACATATTTGCGTCCCTCTCAAAATGACTTGTGCAACAGATTGGCTCAAAAATAAAACAAACAAACAAACATAAGAAAACCACTTAAAAAAATCTCTTTGCTGCTATCATGAGGATTTATTGCAGATGTAAACAAGGAAAAATAATTGACATCAATCTTTTCTCCCCCCCCCCCCCCCTATTTATCATGATGTTTCCTATTGGTCCAGTTGTGAAGGTTTGGGTTTCCCTTGCAGTGAGCGGCAGTCCATACTAAAGGATTCAATCCTGGATTTTCATCCACCAGGGCTTCAAATTCCCCTCACTTTTAGTGAACAAGGCTGTGTCATCTACATATTGAAGGCTGCTAATAAGCCTTTTTGCTAACCTTGATCATTGATAGATCTAAAAAATACATGACGTATCAGCCTTTCCTTAAACATTCAATTGACCTACTTTTCTTAAGATAAAATGTTTCACGATATGGCTTCTGATCTCTTTTATTTCACAATCTATTGTTCAGAGCTCCGGTCATGATGAAGAATTTTTATTTATTTGAGTTTCCTATGATGCCTTTTGCCTGAAACACTCATTCACCTTTACAAAAAGTATCAGTCTCCTGCTTAAATGATGTCCTTTGTTGGCCTGTCTTCATCATTTGTTTTTGTTAACTATATTTCCATATGCCTTCTACTATTCACCATATATTACTCTTCTTTAAGCTGCCTTTAAGGGTCTCATAGAGAAAATATAACAGATGCATACCATTTGTATTTGATATAGCCCTAGTATTTAGCCCATACTATTTGTTTAATGTTGACTAAAAAAACAAAAGTAGATATTTTTAGAATTTTTTATTTGTAAAGATATCTTTAGTGTTACCTCTGATGTAATTTTTCTATATAATCAAGATAATAATACTAGTAAACCTCTCAGACTGTGGTGATAAATATATATAACATGTAAAAATACTAAGCATTGTAACACACACAAAATATAATCTTAATGATTATAACAGTATTTATTCATTAAAAATAATTTTGTAGATCATGGGCCACACATAAGAAATAGCTGGTTATTTATGAAAAATAAGTCATTGAAGATGCTATGAAGCATAGTTCTACACAAATGAGTTACTTGGAGTCAGAATCAATTAAAGAACAACAAGCACTGGACATAGACAAAAGCTTATTTTGAAGGACACTGGGAATCTAAATAAGAACAAATACACTTTTTTTTTAAACCTTTGGGGAATATCTTGAGTAGCCTGAATGGTAGAGGATGAAAAATGTATAACTGAGGGAACCTCATCATACCAGATTCTCATCTGTTAGTTATTCATATTTATCAAAGGGTCATTCTCTCTGAACCCTCTGGTCCAGGGGTCCTCAAACTTTTTAAACAGGGGCCAGTTCACCGTCCCTCAGTGGACTCACCATGCTTGGATCCATGGCTTGTGGCACCCACCGGTCTGTCTTCTTCTTCCTCTGTGGCATTTCATGTGTCTATGCAGTCTAAAGAGGGGAGTCTGGAACAGGATTGCACTCATGGAGTTGGGGTGCTTTCTTGATATATAATTACGACTTGATGTAAAACTCCTTCTTGTACATGTGAGTGTTGCTGGATTTGTTTCCTTAGACAACCCAGCCTAACACATTGTTTTTACTATGTCTGACGCTCATTAAGTGATCAGTCTCTCTCTGTCTCTCACACACACACACACACACACACACACACACAAGCACATGCTCATATACACAAAATATAGTATGGAAAATATCATCAGATACCATTCCTATTTTGTAATGCTATACCAGTTGATCACGCTTAATTTGAATGTCGCATTGCATCTTCATTTATTTTTTACAGGTACTTGGGGAAGAGTGTAATAATATGGTGTAACAACAACAACAAGTTCTTTGGATCTTTGGAGTTTTTTAACACAGTGAAGTCTACGACATTTAAAATGATCATTTTCCCTAACTGTGAAATTGAAAAATAATTTTAGAGAAAGACATGTCCTAGATATTTAGAGCAGAGAATGGAACAGCATTTCGATGTTCGATCGTCTATGAGCTATTTCTTGAGAAGAACACACGTAACTTTTACAGCATTTGTGAAAAAATAAAATTTAATATAGACCCAAAAATTCCGTTAAAAATGTCAATGGAGTGGAAATATATTTTTCCTGAACTCTTACATTGCTTTTTCCCCCTTAACATTAACAATAACCTCTTTTAAAATGAGGCAATGAAGAAAATAATAGAGAATGAAATACACTATATGTCTTCAAGGAAAACTATTTAGAGATAAGGCATCTGGTTAATGTGCCTGTAACAGATGGAATGGCTTAATTTGATAATAATGAAATGGAATTTATCACAAGAATTTGCTATGATGTGCATTCCACTATTTGGGAAATATGTAAATGCCCTGTTACATACCCAGAAGATTTATGGTAATAGTAGAAAGTAACACCGTTATTGAATAATCTACATGAAAAATTTTAAGAATATCTTGCTTAAGATAGAATGGCTAGGAGACAGGCTAAGATGAGACATGATGTTACTAGACAGCAAAGACCTGAGAAAACACCAAGTGAAAAGATACAGATGACAAGCCTGGGACCTTGAGGATCAAAGGAAGAGTGTAGAGGAAGATCAAACAACAGTTGGAAGGAGAAACAGAATGACAATAGTGAAGGAGGAGACTTACATAGCTCAAGTACTCGGGAGTCAAGAGCCCCAATGCTGTGTGTCTACTGGGAGACCAAGCAAGCCACGCTCACAAAGAAGAGAGGAAGACAGCTTCACAAAAGTCCTCACAAGAAAAGAAAAAACTGTGGAGGCAAACTCAGAGTGATGCAAAGCGAGCAGAACATGACCTGATTCTAAGAAGGGAAGTGTAAAAAAAGTAGCAGAGAGCTCCAGGTGTCCTAATGACCACAACGATGGAAAGGCGCCCGAAATCAGAGGCAGGGCTTCTGAGCAGTGGTGGTCCCTAACCATTGGGGTGGATGGTTCACATGAAGAGTAGATTCTTAAGAGTGTTAGCAGGAGGTCCCCCACTCACCCAACCTCTGGGCATCTCACCTCTCATCTTGCAGGGGAGCCAGGTCCTGAGTGCTAGCTGCTGCCTACAAAGACTACTCTAGCAGGACCATCAAATGGCTTAGAGGAGCATGCTTTCTCACTCCGCCTTCCCAAGGACCCAAACATGAGCTACCCATAGTGTAAGCTGCCCCACCCATCTTCAGTTCTATAGTACACCTGGATACCACCTGTCACCTCACTCACTCAGCAATACTGTCCTAGCATTGGTTGGTGGTATGTGCTGACTCTACCTTCTCTAACCGTACCTGCCTGCCATGTGGCAGTGTGCGCCCCAGGACCATTGAAAAAATGAGCACCAGCAGGGCATGCCTGCCCCATCGTCCCTCTACTGCAACCTCATCCGCCTAGCAAATGACTGTATGTGCCTGCTCTTCTGACCCTTACCCTGCCCTATTGCTACCTCCCTGAGATCCTAATCAATCACGTAGTTGGCAAGTGCTTCAGGGCCCCTAGTCTTGTCTGCCCTAAAACAGCCATGCAGTGTTTAATGTCCAGGATACGTCCTGTAAAATGGGCATTCTATCAGTTGGACACCATATTATGTAAGGCAGTTCCCAGATTATGAATCGGTTGTGTTTCTGTGTGCCTTTAAGGCGAATTTGTATATAATTTAGAACAGGTAGTTATAGTTTATACCTAATGTCAGTCAATTGTTTATGGTAGGATATAGCACTCTCAGATGCAATAAAATATTTCAAAAACAATACAGCAATAATAATAAACTGTTTGGAAGTACATTGCAAAATAGTGCTAATTTATTATTATGAACCACTGCATGGGCCTTGAAATTTTAATATGTTAGGCATTATGAGTGTTAGGCCATGAATGTATGGGAGATATTGTCCAAGTAAATGGTATAAGACATTTGAACTTACATCAAAACAAATAAAACATTTCAAGATAAAACAAAAAATGTACAATAATTAATAATTGTATAAATATATAAATAACATCTCAATGCCTCATAGAAAATAAGTACCAAATCACATGAAGGTTCAGGTTAAGATGTCTAAAACAATTAAGGAAAATAAAGGGAAAGAAATCTTCCTGGGGGAGAAATAACAATACAATTATTTGAGATGGAATTAGAAACTGGTATACTTAGGATTCATAAAGTATTCAGTGGTTAATCCCTCAGAAGTGCAAGCCCTGCTATGACCTGCTCATGGGTGATCCTGCTAATATTTGAACTCCCAGTGCCGTAGCTTCTAACATCATAGCTAAGAGCAAGCCACCACAGAACGAGAAACTAACAGGCCTACGGAAAGGTTCTCTCTACTTTGGGGAGGCAGATTTTGGCTCGATCATATTTTCAGTGCCTTCCAACCTGTTGGCACTATATCCAAAAAATCCCCCTTTACACACTGATATAAAGAAAACAAAAATCTTAACAACTGGCCCAGAATACAGCATGATGAGCAACAAAGAAAAGATTGAAGTTGCCCCGAATTCCACAATCAACGGTTATGGAAGCAACTGCCAAGAAATAAAACAATGCATTACACTGGGCAGATTTTAAATGATTCTTTAAATTATTAAAGAGCAGAAATGTCAGTTTTAGGACAATGAGGGACCAGATCATGATGTTTTCAGCCACCTGCTATGCATGTAAAAGCAGAACAATGAATAAGGAAGATCATGGAATTACGTTTGCACTTGAATTATGGTATCGGTGAAGAATACAGACAGTACCATGGATTTCCAGAAGAATAACAACAACAAAATACCTGTCACGGAGTGCGCCTTAGAAGGGAGGATGGCGAGATTGTCTGACCTACGTACTCTGGAAATATTATCAGCAGACGTCAGTCCCTGAAGAAATCCCTGCTCGATGAAGTAAAGTGTCAACCACAAATAGGACGAGTCTTGAAAAGATGGATCGACAGTGTGGCTGCAACCATGGACTCAAAATTAACCCTTGTGAGGATGACACCAGACCGGGCAGCGGTTCATTCACGTGGGCATCGGGTCACTTTGAGTTACAACCAATTCAATGGTACCTGACACCAATAAGAAAATACTCAGGAAGACTATACTTTCAGGGATCATTTCTATAGTCGGCGACTAGAGAAGTTCCTCTGATCGTGTAGAGCACCGACACCCACGAGGAGGAGGCGCAGCATTCTCTCCTGAGCGTGAAGCCGGCTCCCGGGGCTGTCTCGTGCAGCGGCCGCTTGCCATTGATCGTTCTACCTGCCTCCGGGCGGGGCGAGGGAGAGAGTGCAAAAAAAAAAAAAAAAAGAAAGAAAGAAAATACTCAGGATATGCGAGCTATCAAAGAAAACACAAGGAGTGGTGAGGGTACAATCAGAAGTCAGGGACTGAAAAATAAATAACAATAAAATGTCAAGAACAAAATGCAAGATCTACTAGAGAGTGAGACATGATACAAAAGCAACAAGAAATTCAAAATAAAATAAAATCCCAGAATGAAAGGATACAGAAACAGAATTAAATCAATATAAGAATCAGTGAAAACAGAACACTAGTCCCTTGATACAAATTTGTTTAAAAAACAAACAGAAAGAAGACAGAAGACAAATTAAAGAAAGGAACAATTTGTGTGTGATGGGAGTAAAGGGAGAATTACTGAGGACAGGTTGTCAGGAAGCTTCCCAAATACTATGAAAACAAACCAAAACGTCGTCTTCAAGAAGCCAAGCAAACCCCATAAAGGGTAACAGCAACCGCCATTGAGTTGATTCCAACGCAGAGTTCACAAAACAGGAAGAAACAAAACACACGCACTGCCGTTTTTGTTGATCCCGACTCACAGCGACCCTATAGGACAGAGTAGATGAAATGGTCCTGTGTGCTTCCTAGACTGCATCTCTTTATGAGAGTTCACAGCCTCTTCTTGCTTCCACGAACTTGCTTCCAAACTGCTGCCCTTACAGTTAGCAGCCTGTCTTAGGCCAGGCTGACTATCAAAAATATCCAGAGACACTCATGTATGTGTAAGACGGGGCTTTATACCAAGAAGTAATTATAGATCAAGCAAACACCCCAACCCAGTCAAGTCCATGAGTCCAGTACTAGTCCATATACTAGTCTCTTCGGAATCATGCAGCCACGTGAATGATGCAAAACGCAGAAAAATCACAGGCCAGTGGGTACGAGGTTGCATGGAGCAAGATCTGCGGAAACATGGCAGGCTAAGGCAGGGCTACAGTCGACCGCAGGGTTTGCAAGCAGGAGGATGAAGACCAAGAGAGAGTCAGAGGAGGTTTCCCAGGAACCTCCTTATGGGAAGGCCACACCCACAGGAGATATCTTCAGACGGCTTGACATGAACTCACAACGACATGAGTTCATGTCAACATGAACTCACCTAACTCCCACACATACCACTAATCCACCAATTCATGCCAACATCGAACCTCCTGAAGACAAAGACAGAATTCTGCGAGCATATCATTAAAAAAACAAAATATCACTTACAAAGGGCACAAATAAGACTAAGCACTGCTTTCTCATTCGAGTCAATGCAGTGAAGGAGAGAATTGGGCAACATACATTAACTACTGAAAGAATAGAAAACCCAACCGTGAATCACATATACAGCAAACCATGTTTCAATAATAATAATGTGGAAATCAAGACATTCCATACATCTGGATTGTGATAAGAGTTACATGAGCCCCACATAAAATGATTTTTAAAAAGTCATTCTAAATATCATAAGCAGAAAATAAGAGAATTGGTAAATACCAGATAAGTGTTTACCCAGATCTGTTAACTGAAGCTCTCTGGATAGAGACTAGATATTACACAAAAACCTGAAATAAAGACACATGACAGCAATACCCAGATCGCAACCCAGAGAACGACTGTACTAAAGTACAGAAGGCTAGAAACTGGACTACCAGAAACCAAAGGCATTATGTTTTAAATGATCACAGCCTCAAAATGAAGCAAAGTTACTGAACTTCCATATGGTGAAGAAGTCAAGGTAATTCCAAGATTTTCTAATTAACCATTTTATTGGGTCCTCTTACAGATTTTATAACAATTCATAAAATGATTGTATCATGCGCAATTGTACATATGTTGCCATCGTAATTTTCAAGCTGTTTAAAATTGTAAAGGATAAAGGTAAATTTGTTTTACCACTAAGAAAATAATAAAATCTATGCATTAAAATAAACAATAAAGTAAAAATGCTTTAGCAAACACAAAAACAATGATTGATAGGGGTTAAGAGTTATACACAGACCTAAGCAAAGAAAATTAAGAAGCTATTGAAACCACATATAAGCACACACAAAATTATAACAAAGTAACAGCAGTGAATTCATACATATTGTTAATCACACTAAAGGTAAATGGATTAAATGACACAGAGCAGCAGTATAGATTTTTAAAACACAAACAAATCATAAGTCATCAATATATTGTGTACAGTAAACATACCTTAGACACAAATAAATGCATACGTTAAAAACAAAATTAGTGAAGTAATTATATGAAGCCAATAGAAAGCGAAAGAGTGCAGGGGTAGCAATAATAATGTCTGATAAAATAGAACTTAAGTTAAAATCCATTATAAGAGGGAATTATGCTATGATTAAAGGACCAACTCATCAAGAAACTGTAACAATTAGTTAGAGAAATATGGATATAGATGATACCTAGATAGAGATATATCTCCAAGGACAGAACTCCAAAATACATCAAACAAATGATAAAGAACTGAAAGGAAAATGGAAAGTTGTGCTATCTGAACAGAAGACACTAGTAATAACCCTCATTACACTCTCCATCAGGGACACAATGGAGAGGAGCTCAATAAAGACACAGAAGTTCCAAGGAGATGTACAACGCATATCACCTCAACAGAGCACGGAACACATACTTCTTCAGTGCACTGAACCTATCGATGATGTAGGCTATCATTTTTCAGCTCATGAAAAGGTGACTTCATGTTGGGTGAGCAAATTGTGTGGGTTAATGGAAGATACTAAATCTGTATCCTGTATGAGTATATACAAAGCGTGTCCCCTATCATCTATTTGGGGTCAGAATTGTGATATTATTGCTGGTAATATATGATTAAAATAGAGGAAACAAAACACAACCTGCACATGGTTTACATTCCTCACTATTTCTTATCATAGTCTGCAACCTCAAATAATCACACCAGGTTCACTAAAAATCTTCTAAATCTATTAAACTAAAATCACAATCATTTCTTTTTATCCCAAATGAATTTTTTCTCACTCATGACTTTAAGTATGTATGATATGCAGCTGACTCTTCAATAAACCTTTACATCCACCTGCTGTATCCTGAGTGACAGTCTCCCTACATCTACTTGCATAACATGTCTCTCTCCATCTGAAGGCTCCTGAAAAACCAAAGGCAACCCCATTGTTGATGAGTAAATTCTGTCTCATAGCAACCCAATGTGACAGAGTCGAACTGTCCTATAGGATTTCCAAGTCTGCAAATCGTTATGGAAGCAGACTGCCAAGAAGGTCTCCCATGGTCCAAGCTGCTAACCTTCCTAACAGCTGACAAGCTTAACCTCTGCAGCACCACCTGTTCTAAGATCAACCTCACTGCTGTGGGGTGAAGGGCAACTCACAGTCACCCTACTAGGATTCTTTCGAATTCCCCTCATGTAAGATTCCATAGATCAAAAGCCCCCTCATATATGGATAAACCCCTGAATATATCCTAAGGACAACAGAAGAACTTTCAAATCTCTTAAAAACAATCCTTTTCAAATCTGCTTTTTTCAAATAAATGATTTTATTGGGGCTCATACAACTTTTATCACAATCCATGCACACATCAATTGAGTAAAGCACCCTTATACATTCGTTGCCCTCATCATTCTCAGAATATGCCTTCCACTTGGGTTCCTGGAATCAGTTCATTTTCCTTTTATCCCTCCCCCTCCCTCCCCGCTGCCCCCTCCCTCACAAACCCTTAATAACTTATAAATTATTACTATATCCTATCCTACACTGCCCAGCGTCTCCCCTCACCCACTTTCCTGTTGCTCCAGAGAGGAGGTTGCATGTAGATCCCTGAGATCGGTTCCCCCTTTCTATACCCCCTTCCCTCCTGGCATCTACCAAGGGGCCATAGGAATAACTCATAAATTCAGCTGGGTCAGTCAGCCCCTTTTTGCATACCGTCTATGTTACTTCTTCCTAAAATTATTGATGTTAGTTTCCTTACATGCACAGAAGATGCAGCTGGCCGGTGCCAATGACCAACCTTTCACTAGCAGTTGAGTTCTTAAGCCTTCATACCACCCCGTGTCTCCACGTAATTACGAATTCTCAGACAGACACGCCATCTCCTCAACACTCCGGACTACCTCAGCCAGACCTTTCTTGTCTTTCAGCAGATAGATATTTTTATTTCCAAAAATATTGTTTTACCTGTGCTCAGTCCATATTATCTTTTAACTTAAAAATCCATCATATCACCTCAGATTATAACCCCCCCCCAAAAAAAAACACCCTCAAGATCTAAAAAGTCCCATAAAACCAAAAAAGAAAACCTGCACTCCTTACCATGTCATTTAAGGTCTATTATAATCTGTCGCCAGTGCCATGTCATTCCTCAGACACATTATTTTTCTGAGTGTGTATCCTTGACCACGCTTTTCTCTCTCTGGTATGGATCTCATCTCATTTCTTCTGCTCATCTTTCCAATTTCCATTCAAATATCACCTTTTCTGTGATATTTCACTGACTCCTCAGGGAAAAGTGCTATTTCCATTTTCTGTTCTCATTGTTGAACCTTGGTTCGTTCAACACATTGAATTAGAATTTATTATTTTGAGTGCCTACAATGGTTTCTCAGCTCTCAGAAACACCAAAGGTACTTTTGAATGACTAGAACAGTAAATGGACGGGTAAATGGGCCATGTTTCAGTATTGAAGAGAGAGTCAGAAAACTTGATTTCAGTCATAGATTTATTGCTAGCCCTATGTGCAATCCTGAAAAAGTAATTTATATGTAAACTCTAGGACTCAGTTTTCTCATCTATTGAGTATAAACATGTTAGATGAAATAATCTCAGCATTCAATGTCACCTAAAATATTATTTCATTCAAGTTAAGTCAAAAGACAAATTATCATTCATATTCTTCTGTCAGTATCTTCCTCTAAACAAACTGAGGACTCACCATTGGCACTTGGCTGGATCGGGGGCTTGGAGCCCATCGATCTTGGAAAAATATAGCATGGAGGAAGGGAACATTTGGTTTTCAGTAATAATGTTCCTTATTACTGGTACTCTGTTTTAGGTGAAAATCATATTACCTTGGTCATAAATTTTATTTTAGACATTGCTTATAATTCTAATTTATTGGGGAAATGATTGAATTTATAAAAATGTCCCGAGGAGCTGGTATCAAGGGCTCAAGTAGAAAGAAAATGTTTTGAAAGTGATGATGACGACATATGTACAAATATGCTTGACCCAATAGATGTATGCATGGATTGTGATAAGAGGTATAAGAGCCCCTAGTAAAATGATTTATATATTAAAAATAAAAAGAAATCAAGGGAAGGTGAATTTATGGAGATGATAACTGGGCCTAGGGGTCTGGCAGGCAGGGTGGGAGAAAATGAGGAGCTAAAAGCAATGAGGACCAGAAAGGAGAAAGCGTTCTAAATTTGATGGGCATGACTGCAACACTGTTTTTACTATGATTGATTGAACTGTTGAACTGTATGACGTATGGACTGCATTTCTACACAACTCTTCAAAAAGAATTTAAATGAAAAACAAAACAAAAATGTCTTAGCAAATGTTATTTATCTTCAGCTGGGGATTTTGTCATTTGGCCTGATTTTACTTGCACATTGAATAGGAAATTTAATATGATTCCATTCACAAACATATGCTTGGCAGTTCTCCTGACATATGGGGGCTTATTCTGATGTTTAGTTTAGAATACTGAAAACAGATATCAGAAAGGGTGAAAATTCAAGTTATGCAACTTATTATAATAGTTAGTGCTTGCTATGTGCTAAGCAGAATGCAGACCAGGCGAGCAAAATATGGATGAAAGGAGAAACCACTAAAAAGGCAGAAGCACAACCAGGATGTTTCTTAGAGGCAACGATGGTGAGACTTTGTCCATTGTGCTTTAGATGTGTTATCAGAAGAGCAGTTGCTGGAGAAGGACATGATGATTGGTAAAGGGGAGCGGCACAGTGGCTACAGAAGTGGGCTCACACATAATAACAATTGTGAGGATGACACAGGGCCAGACAGTGTTTCGTTCTATGGGACATAGGGTCACCATGACTCAACACGGACTTTCTGGCATGGCAACCACAATAACCTCAAATAACATATGCAATAACTGTGACAGCATACAAAAGCATATAATTGCCTCAAAAATGTGCAGACAACTACAGAAAATATATTTACTAAGCTCATCACAGCTTGCAGTAAACAGTCTTTATGAATTAATAGAGTGATTGTTGTATCTAGCGTCAAATCCTGAATGCAAGCATTTATCATGGAAGAAATTACACAGAAAATTGTAATTTACCTATGATAAGTTGCAGTATTGATATGAATTGAAATCCTAGCAGTACATTGCACTGATTATGCAATATAAATTTTAAAATATTAAAATGGTCTTTGTATTACAAGAAAATGGATTATTGAATCACAACTATTGGACTCTGTATGCAGTCTAAATGACTAAACCATTTTAAAATAGAAGTGTGTATTCATATGCGGTCTAAGTCATTGAAAATATTTTCAAAGAAAATATTTTCAAAGGAGCTAACATCGAGACTTATCTAAACGAAACTTCTTCGGAAAGACAATAAAGATGCCAACATTAAAAACAATAAAGATGCCAAAGTCAAAGTCCCTTTACAGAGAGCTGCACAAACAATTTCTCGATACAAACAAATTTATGCCAAGTCAGCAGTAAAGAAATACATTTCATGCAGTTTAATTGCTTTTGCACTACCAAGTCACAAGTCACAAATGGTTTGGAACGGATGTAGGGGTAGATTCAGCACAACTCTAACCAGTAGAAAGCTACGACTTTTCAATTTCCAATATGACTTACATGTTTGTCCTGAAATCTGGGCTACAACTATAAAACAGTTTGAAAGAGCCACAGCTGCTGGCCAATTGACCTTTATAATTTTTTAAGGAAAGCTTTATGAATAATGTACAACCCCCAAAGGCAAGGGCAGCTCAAGTTGGGAAATAATACACATATTTACCAGCGTGAGAAGTTTAGAATGAACAGAACAGAAGCCTAGGCTCCCCTTAGAAAGTTTCATAGAATGGTTTTCCTGTCTGCTTTTTATTTGTGTATTGTATTTACCTTTACTAAAATCAAGAAGTAAACCTACTGAATTAAATGAGATAAAATTGTATCCTTCGGTTCCATTTAACAAAATATCACAAATTTCAACTGACTTGTTTTTCTTGAAAAGTTAAAATCATATTTTAAAAATCATTAAGCCTCTTTCAGCGATGGACAGGAAACTTCTACTGGCAAAAAAAACACAACATATGGCATTCTTTTTATTCCACTAACTGTGTTGATGTAGATTTTTCATGAGGGCTATAAAAACATCGAAAATCTAAACGGCCTGATGGGTAATTTCAGCCTTAAAACATCTGATGACTTTTTAAAACTATCCTAGTATCATTTCTACATTATCTAGGAAAAACCTCTCTGACCCAGCTATTTAAAAAAAAATTATTAAGTGTATCAGGTGTAAATTTTAAAAAGTCATTTAGCTCATCAAATAGCCATGCATCACGCTACCCTAACTCTATTGAAACATTGAATACAATAATTTTCAAATCTTTTATCCAGTTTCTCTAGTATTGTATGTTCTAAATAAGATATGTAGATGCTTATTCTTGATTTTAAAATCTTAGTTATTTCCTTTGCAATAGACTGCATGTCTTATACTACTCTCTGTCCCACTTCTGTCCATGACCTTTCCAAATGCTGTTAAACTTAATGATCAATTCTTATTCGAACAGAGTACACACTATATAATTCTTCAGGTACAAAGCTTATGACAGGTAAATGTACTTTCAGGTGATACCCCAAGAAGGTCGGTTGCCTCTGAATGCAGAACGTAGGAAGGAAACTATTACTGGGAAGGAAAACAAGAAAACCAGGAGCATCACAGGAGCGTTCTCTATGTTTACATGGTCTAGGTTATAATATTGTTGTTAGGTGCTCCTCAGCTGGTTCTGACTCATTGCTATTCTGTACAAAGCATACCATATATACTGGTGCACAAACCAAGTTTTTCAGCACATTTTTATGCAGGCTTTGTGGTAAAATTAGGTGCCTCGGCTGATATTAGGGTCGGCTTATACTCGAGTATATGCGGTTCTTGGTCTTCCACCCTCTTCACAATTCTTACTTCTTGTGAGTCCCCTGTGGCAGTCAGTGTGTTAATCCATCTCATGCAGGGGCTTCCTCTTTTGAGGCTGGTAAGGAATCCAAACTCTGTCAGACAATCATTGTGCCTAAGAAGCACTCTGGTGCACTTCACCTAAGACAGATTGGTTTGTTCTTATGCCAGTCTCGGTGAGGGTTTTGAAAACTATGTTTCTCAAGCTATATGTGGCTCTTTGGGTCCAAACATACATGTGTCTTTGAAGACAAATTGAAAATGACATAAAACTATCATAGTTTCATTCATAAAAATGTAAAGGATATGATTATAAAATCCTATTTATAGCTCTTTAATCCTTTTTAAATTGGTGTGAGGGACAGGATTGGTTCTTCCACCTGAAAAGTTCGCCAACCCCTCTCTAAGAAGAAAAAGGATAAATATAAAGAAGCTGATTCGAATTTATATCATGGTAATTTAGTAGAACAACACACCAAAGAGAAATGGGGGGAAATTACGTATGAAGTGACATTTAGATGAAGACTTGGTTTTCTAGGTAAACAACAATGGATGCCAAGAGATAGTGGGAAAATGGCCTCAGGAATGTCTTGGACCATATCTGCCCTCCACTGGCTTCCACAGAGGGGTGGGGGACCTACCCCCAGCTGCCCTAGGACAGCCCTCTGAGGCAGAGGTCGGTCCTGTCTCCACCCCACAACCTTCTTTGCCTTTTCCAAGGTCAACAATCCCTAACACACTCCTTCTCTGCCAGTTGCAATTATCATACAGAACTCAGACAATACAGGGCTCGTGATTATGTTTTGCTGTTTTTTTTCTTTTAAGGCAGATAATATGCTACAAGTCAGCTTCCTTTAAAAAATAATAAGATAACCCTTTTTAATGCTGTAACGTCTCAGCCATGTCCACAAGCATCCTTTTTCTCCAGCCCTTGGCCTCTCCGTTACACATTCTCTTGGTCCCTACCCTGCACTGGCAACGTAACAAAGCCCATTTACAGCAAGAAGATGCCACATTCTGCAAGCAAGTGCCCTGCCTGAAGGCAGTCCATTTTCCTCAATTGCTGGCCTGGAAGCCTGCTGCTAAGTCTAATAATCTTGGTGTTCTTGTCACGTAGGCCTCCTCTGCTTAACCTGTGCAGTGATCTTAGGTCTCCTCCATGCATGGATCGTCTTTCGTGGCGATGGTCACATGGTGCTCAGATGTGGCTCAGTGTACAGCCAGGGGAATGTTGAAACTGACCCAATTCACACATCCTACTTGCATTCAAGTCAGTTGGTGGGAGGTACAAAGACGATGCAGAGATGAGGCATACCAAGTATTCCACGGGGCCTCAATGGCCATCAAAAAAGATAGCAGGGAATAACGTCTCATATCATTGTGCATCATTGTGTATCATTGTTGTTCACTGACTATATTTACTCTGCTTTTGTTTCATTTATTTAACATTCACTACGGAGTTATTGATACTGGGGTGCGGTGGGGGCGAGTGAATACCTTAAAAGCAGGCCAGGTTAAAAAGAACGAAATGGAATCGAGCACTGCAGGTCCTCAGGTGGCCAGTCGCGGAAGTCGGGAATGCAGCCGTGTGAATGAGAGCTCAGAGCCATGTGTTGCAGGGAGCTGTGGCCTACTTATGCAGAAATTCATTTTCTCACAACTGGACCAAGAACTTGAGATTCGACAACTGGTCTTTCATACACTTGGGTTGAGAAAAGTTCACGATTTTTAAGAAGTCTTTTTAAAAATGCAAATCGCCTTAGGATGAGGACCACAGCATCCAACCCTTCTAGTTTGTTCACAATTGAGTGGCTTCTAGGGAATTTTAATTTGCTATCCTTAGTAAATAATTTATCTATCAATTTTGATGCTAAGGTAAACATAGTGGTAAAAGATTGAGAAAATAAAAAATTTAAAATAATAGCACTCAGATATCCTGATTTGCAATTTCTTCCTAAGAAATAAAATCAATGGTTCATGTGGGGGGAATAAAACAAAACTCCTGAGATGTAGAAAGGATATTTTCTTGGCACAAGAATGTAGTTCAAAATTAAAATATTTTAAACTAGACATCCATGGACTATTACATAGGGTACAGCTGTGGTAGTTACATAATCTGGTGTCAATTTAAGACTATTAAGAATGAAGGGGTGGAGTTTACCCTGTCAATCAGGTTGCAGCTTGATAATCTCATTAGAAGATGGAATTGAGATAAATAGCTCGCTGGAGGCCAGCTGCATTCTCTGCTTAGTGTTCACTACCTGGAGGCAAAACCCACACTCTCTCCTTGTGAGATATTCCTGTTGGCAAGACACATGGAGCCAAGTTGATACAGCCAAGCCCTGGAGCTGGAGGAGCCACATGGAGACCCACACCAGTGCTGAGATGCTTCCACTGCCACTGGATCCATAAGACTTTCTACCCACTGGCCTGTGATCTTCCTGCTTTGACATCCTTGCATGTGTTGTGTGAGAATGAAGAGGGTTTTATAGACTAGTATTGGCCATATAGGCTAATATAGGACAGAGATTTCAACGGTACTGGGTTGGGATTTTTCTTAATACATAATCAATCACTCTTTTATATAAAGCTCTCTCTTATACATATATGTGTGTTTATGGATTTGTTTCTCTAGTCTACCCTGACTGACACAACAGTCAATAGGCATTTCAAGTGAAGCTGAACTTTTCCAACATCTCCAATTTACTAGGCCATTCATTCCACACAGTCACTTTCCATTTTCTTTAAAGAGAACCAGAATCTGTGTTGTTTACCTGACATTCAACCATTCAAAGTCACTTATCTCATCTTCTTTTTGGGATTGTATTCCACTAGAATATATATTTTTGATGCACACAGTAAAAACAGTATACTTTAACTTGATAATCAAGCTGATCCCAACACATGTTGTAATTTCTAACAGCTTTTAATCATAAATATGTCACTAAGAATCATATTTCTCAGAAACACAATAACAATAATTTCATAAATCAGAATCAGTGTATGATGGTGCTTGGCTATTAAAAAATATAGCATCTGGGATCTTAAAGTCTTGAAGATAAACAAGCAGCCATCCAGCAGGGAGGCAACAAAACCCACATGGTAGAAGCACACCAGCCTGTGTGATCACGAGGTGTCAATGGGATCAGAAGACCCAAAACAAACAACTATTTCTCTCTTAATGAGGGGGGTCAGAATGGAGACCCAAAGCACATCTGTAGACAATTGAATATTCCTTTACAGAAGGGTCACAAAGAAGGGATGAGCCAGCCAGGGTGCAGTATAGCATTGACGAAACACACAACAATCCTCTAGTTCTTTAATGTTCTGCCCTCTCACTATCATGACCCCAATTTTATTTTACAAATCTGGCTTGAGCAGAGAATGTACACTGGTACACATAAGAACTCTCAACACACGAATCCAGGACAGATAATCCCCTTAGGACCAATAATGCAAGTAGTGATACCATGAGAGTAGGGGGAAGGTGGGAGGAGAAAGGGGACTAATGGGGGTAATGGATCCCAATGATTGACGTACAACCTTCCCTCTCCAACTCACATTCCCAGGGGGAAGAAAAACATAAATGTGGGTGAAGTGAGACAGCGGATGGTGTAAAATAAGAAAATAAAAATAATTTATAAATTATCAAGGGTTCATGAGGGTGGAAGGGTGTGGGAGGGAGCGGGGAAAACGAGGAGCTGATACTAAGGGCCCACTCAGGTAGAAAGAAAATGTTTTGGAAATGATGATGGCAACATATGTACAAATGTGCTTGATACAATTGATGTATGGATTGTTATAAGAGCTGGAAGAGCCCCCAATTAAATGATTTATTAAAAAAATTTTAAGGTTAAGAATCAGCACAAAGTTAGTTCCTAGGTGTCTGAGGTCAAATATCGCTCTGCTTTCCAGTTTCTCCATGGTCTCTGACACCAGTCACTCCTGTCCACATCACTTTCTTTTCTGAGTTCTGGCCTTGCGGCAGCATCACATGAACAAGATTTATGGTTAAGTGATTTACTAGAGGAAAGGACATCTCACAGAAGTAAGGTAGGAGCAGAGTGGAAAGAAAATGAGGTGGGGTTTGGGAAGATCACAGAACGGGAGGAGACAACTCTTCTCAGGAACCTGCGCTTCCTGTATTCTGTCTCTGGAGAAACTTCAAGGAACCTCATTGTTTCCTGCCTGGATACCGCCCTCCCCCGCCACTCCCCAGCCACCCTTCCAGATCAGCGCCTACTTCATTACAAATGCTCAGGTGAAGTAGGTGTGCTATCACTGCTCTATAAATTACTGTACAGAGGACAGGAACAGATGCTAAATTCCTGGAGGTGAAGGAACTCTTAATCCCATACACAAACGCATATGTTATGTAATAAGTAAAGTAAAAGGGTAGTATTATATTTATTGATAAAATAATGTCTTTTTTAGTGGTTCCAAGAATCAAATTGTGCCTGGTGAAACTAGATTGAGAAAGCCAAAACAGAGTGCTAGTGACAGCATCACTCTTACCCTGAGCCCCGGGGGCATCGTGGTGAATGGACATGGCTGCTAAGCTGATAGTTGGTTGTTCAAACCGACCAGCCACTTCATAGGAAGAAAGTGTGTCAGTTGGCTTTTGTAAAGACTCACGGTTCAGAAAACCTGTGGAGCAGACCCCCTCTAGCCTGTAGGGTTGCTATGGGCTGGAAGCTGTATCCTGGCAGTGGGTTGTCATATTTACCCAACGTTGATCAGGAAATGTAATCATTTTCATTTGGGTATATCAGCTACTAAACTTTTTAATAATTAAACCCACTCACAACCAGTTGATTTCAACTTAGAGTGGCCTTATAGGATAGAGTAGAGCCGTTCCTTAAGGCTTCTGAGGCTGTACATACTTATGGGACAGGCTGGGCCCATCTTTCTCTTGTGGAGTGGCTAGTGTATACAAACTGCTGATAGCATTAACAGTCCAACTCATAACTCCACTGCACTGGCAGAGCCCCTGTGGTGGGACTGTGGGTTAGGTGTTGCACTCATCACCTCAAGGTCAATGGTTCAAACTCATCAGCTGCTGCACAGGAAAAGATGAGGCTACGACGTTCTCTCATAGAGATTTACTGTCTTATAAACCCTACGTATAGTTTCTATGAATCAGAACTGACTTGATGGCATGGGCTCAATAATTAATTCAATAAAGATAGTGCAAGAGGCTATCAGGATAGAACCTCTATTGATTTCTTCAGCGATTTTTAGCATTACGGTCCTGAAATATTAAAGCACTTAAATGCTTCCCAGCCCCAACTCTTTCTGATATTCTCACACACATTCCTTCTCACAACTTAATTTGTTCTTTACTTATGTATTTCTTCCCAATTTTGTTCGCTATTTTCTCTGATTCTGTCACCACATGCCTTCATACTCCAGGTTGTTCATAGAGTACTACGCTCTTTACTGTAGTTTAGTTGTTATTAGCCTTGATTATGTACCAGAATCCTTATATGTTCAGGCCCCACTCTACAGAAATGCTGAGTTAATGGAAATCAGGTGGAAGAAGACTTGGAAGTATGTTTAAGAACGTACTACTGATTCTAATACAAAATCCTGTATCTAATGATATATCCTAATTCCTCTCACATGATGATCAATCAAATATCCTAACTCTCAACTCTTTCTTAAAAATCCCTCTTCCTTTTAGGGCCCTGCCACTTTCTTGTATAAATTCCAGCTATTTCTTTTTCTCCTATAAATTCCTGGAAAAGTTTGGTATTCTCTAAGAAGATAGATGAATCCTCAAATCTTTTTCTTCTTACGTTCTCTCAGTATCTGGGGGTGGGTGGCTAGATGGGTGGGATTTCAAAGTTGACGAGGAAAATACATCCTACACAAAAGTGCACTCAAGTTCACAGAAGCCTTCTACATTGCTCTCTCTAATGATTCAGTTTCAAATGTCATTTCATTCCAATCATCCCAGCATTTAACAAAAACCCTGTTTCACGTTGTTGCTCCCTTTTGTCTTGATTTTCAGGACACAACTGCTCTTGTTCCTTCACAACAGTCTCTCCATGTCTTTCTTTTACTGTTTCTCGCTCATCTCCTCACCTGTGAACATGAAATGCTCTGAAACTTTTCTTTTTTCTTTTTCTCTCCCTCCCTCCCTCCCTCCCTCCCTCCCTTCCTTCCTTCCTTCCTTCCTTCCTTCCTTCCTTCCTTCCTTCCTTCCTTCCTTCCTTCCTTCCATTTCCCCCTTTCTTCTCCTCTTTCTTCTTCAACCTCTTCTGCTCCCCGCTCTAACTAGCCTTGCTCTCTGTGCCCTGGTAATCTCTCAAGCTATTCTGCACACTGTGACATAGGTTCCCAAACATTTTTCGTCTGCCCTCCTACTTTTCAAAATAAAAATAAATAAATAAATAATGACTCGGCACTTCCCTGATAATGAAAAACTTTTGTATTATATTCCATAATTCAGCACAAGATGTAAGTACGGCTTTTGCAGCCCCCTGAATCTTTAGAGCACCCCCCCCCAGGAGTTTACTTCCCATTTGGGGAATACTGCACTATAGCCAGAGTGATGTTTTCTAAAGGAAATCCGATCGTGCCCTCCTTTTCTAAAACCTGCAGTAATTCTTCATTTCAGTCCAATTAGCGACAAAAGTCCTTACTAAAGCCGCCGACATTCTCTTCCTTGCTGAGCTCTTACCCAATCCCTTCTGATTCCCCAATTCTCCTCCAACTACAGTGGCCACTCCTTTACTTATTCCAGGGACCTGCTATTTAAGTGCCTCTGCCTAGGAGTTTCCTGTACTGGAAATGCTTTGATCTGCTATCTTTGTGGCTACTTCTACACATCCTTTAAATCTTTATTATTTTTATGAGCTGATGTAGTTTGGAAAATGAAAAACCATTCACCATGTGAGTAAACATATTAGTAAAAACAAACAAACAAACCCACTGCCATCAAGTCAATTCTGAACCATGAAGACCCTACAGGCTAAGGTAGAACCACCGCTGTAGGTTTCTGAGACCATAATTTTTTATGAAAGCAGAAAGCTTCATTTTCCCCCCATGGTACCACTGGTGGTTTAGAACTGCAAACCTTGTGGATTGCAGTCCAACACATAACCACTATACCGCCAGGGCTTCTTTGTAACCTATAGCACACAGTAATAATTTGAGTATCACCTTGTGAAGAATGACCCAATGAAAGAGCACAGCCTTAGAAGACCAAGTGGCAACTCTACTCTGAGTGGCATAAGAAATTGAAGTATAGCAGGGGTGGATGGCTACACTGGAGTTGATAATTAGGTTATAAAAATAAACAACTGGCTCAGTACTTGATATTTTTGGCTTAAAGCCTGATCAGAAATGGTTACAAATAGGGTATCATGCAAAAAAGAATGGCTCCAAATGATGTCTCATTGTCTGCTTGTAGACACAAAGTAGATGTAGGCAACACTGAGGCAGCTTTTGACCCACCCTACTGCAGAATCCTAGCAGAAGCTGAAACTCTGACTGGGACAGTCTTTGGATGGGGAATCCAGGGAACCAAGTAGGATAAGGTGGATCCTTAGTTGGATGGCAACCCTTTGAAAATGCACGCAAACACAAGCAACCTAAATGCAGAGATAGTGCCAAGGAGCGACAGACGAGACGTTCTGCTTGTATACAAAGTGATGGCCTTGAATACCCATGGGAGCAGTTCTAGCTTGTCCTAAAGGGCATATATGTGTCAGAATTGGCTGGATGGCAGTAGTATGTGCCTGGCACTGTCAGGTAAGCATTGAAGCACTATCTGCAATGTCAGCCCCTCAAACCAACAGTCCCACTGTGGGAGAAAGACGAGCGTGTCTGGCTGCAGCTCCCATGGACTGAGGAAACCACCGAAGCCAGTTGCAGGGTACTATGAGTGAGAATCAACTCCACCACAGTGGGTTGGGGCCTTGAAAACATGGTAATTTCCTCTATATAATTTAATCACAGCTAAACATGCTACAAAGAAGACCAAGTGTTTACTCTGCTAAGCGTCTATACAAACATCAGGGGTTACACACCGACAAGAAGGAAGAACAGAATGGCCGTTGATGAGCAAATAGATTGCTGTCACAGCTACGAGCGCATGAATGGAACTTACAATTTGTTTATTCAAAGGCACATGCTTATGTGTTTGTAATTAATTTGTGCAAAACTCTTGACTACGTCCACACAGCAAAAGCACACCAGCTTGAGGGATCCAAAGACAATTACAAAATTTGAATATGGTGAAGAGAAACATATCAGAGCTAAAATTATGAACACAATTTGCAGAAGGCTATGGGGGGCTGTGGGTGCTCAAAACCCACCTGCACAGGATCTCGTCAGACCGAGCCGCTGGCAGATCTGCTCTGGCTAAAGGCAAGAGTCTCGAGCAGCCTTACTACCGGGCAGAGGCCATTGCCATCTGGTTTATGCTGGATAGAACTGGATACTTGGCCAGTTGACCTCCCTAGAGATAAGACCTGAATTGGTTCTAGGTGAAAGTTTCTCTTAGATGTTCCATGACAGAAATTCCTTCCCTGGCTTCTGGGGATCTTCACCTTCTCACACAGGATTTGTAATTTTGTCTTTATACTAATATGATCTTATCCTTACCACCTCAGTGTGATTTGTCGGCCACTGGAGATCCCCTTGCAGAGCGGTCTCAGAGAAGAGACGAGCCAGTCAGGGTGCAATGTAGCAATGATGAAAAATACAACTTCCCTCTAGTTCCTAAATGCTCCCCCTCCCTCCACCCCCGCGACTATCATGATCTGAATTCTACCTTGCAAGTCTGGTTAGACCAGAGGATGTACATTGATATGGATAGGGCAGATAATCCCTTCAGGACCAGTGGTGTGAGTCACGATACTGAGAATGTAGAGGGAGAGTGGGTTGGAAAGAGGGTACCGTTTACTAGGATCTACATGCGACCTCCTCCCTGGGGGACGGACAACAGAAAAGTGGGTGAAGGGAGACGTCGGACAGGGCAAGATATGACAAAATAATAATTTATAAATTATCAAGGGCTCATGAGAAAGGGGGGAGAGGGGAGTGAGGGGAAAAATGAGGACCTGATGCCAGGGGCTTAAGTGGAGAGCAAATGATTTGAGAATGATGAGGGCAACGAATGTACAAATGTGCTTTACACAATTGATGTATGTGTGGATTGTGATAAGAGACTTATGAGCCCCTAATAAAACAATTAAAAGAAAACACCTGCCATATTAAAAATATATATCTAGTTCTTATGAGACAAGGAAAGGGTTTTTGCAAGAACTTTTCATGAAATAAAAGGAGGGTTCAGGAAATTTTTCTCGATTTAAAATGAAGAGGAATGGCTGGTGAGTTTAGTTGCGAATCCTTATGTCCATGAGCAGAAATCAGATTGTGTTTCTGTAGGCCTAGGTAGCACTAGGGAAAACGAAGGGTCTTTTAGGTCTTAAGAGTCGCAAGTCCAAGTACTGGCCAAATATACCACCCATGCTGCCCCACTGGATATGGGAACTCGGAGAAGTTCTCTCCCACTTTCCTTAGTGTTCCTCAAAATGCGTGTCCCCCTTATTTACAGCACAATCTTGAGAAGCAGCAGTGCTGCTTTGGGTGCTATGTTTTAGAGCCGAGTTGCCCTCTGTTCTTTAAGAAGCCAGCGTGCTGTACAAGTTAAGCTCTTGGTGACTGCTAACTGAAAGTTAGTCCGTGGAATCCATAAGTGTAGGACATGGAGTCTACTTCTGTAAAGATTCTGGACTTGCAAGCCCTATAGGGAAGTTCTCTGTCCTACTGGGTCACTAAGAGTCATGATGATTTTTTAGCAAATGGTTTGAAGTGGCAATAATTACCCTGCATTAGTTATCTACCAACCACTTACAACCACATGCCAAAAACACAATTGAAACATAGTTAAAGCATTCATACATTCATTAGACCAAAGCCATGTTTATCATTGACTTTGCAGGAGATTTAAATTCTTTTAAGCCAGGGCAGCCCATTGGTTCCTTTAGCTGGACTTTTGAATCTTTACTATTATAAACTTATAATTACATGTTTCCCTGAACCAATGCAGTTGAAAAAAATGATTCTAAGAAACATGTCTCCATCTTCTACGGTTTCTTTTTATTCTCCCCTTTAAAAAAATAATTTTATTGGGGGCTCATACAACTCATCACAATCCATACATATATCAATTGTATAAAGAATATTTGTACATTCGTTACCCTCAGCATTCTCAAAATATTTGCTCTCCACATAAGCCCCTGGCATCAGCTACTCATTTGTCCCCCTCCCTCCCCTGTCCCTCCTCCCTCCTCCCTTATGAACCCTTGATAATTTATAAATTATTATTTTGTTATATCTTACACTGCCCGATGTCTCCCTTCACCCACTTTTTTGTTGTCCATCCCCCAGGGAGGAGGTTATATGTAGATCCTTGTAATCGGTTCCCTCTTTCTACCCCACCTTCCCTCTACCCTCCCTGTATCACCACTCTCACCATCTGTCATGGATTCCCTGTGGGAATCATCTGTCATGGATTCCCTGTGTTTCCAGTTCCTATCTGTACCAGTCAGTGTACATCCTCTGGTATAGCCAAATTTGTAAGGTAGAATTGGGATCATGATTGGGGGTGGGGAGGAAGCATTTAGGAACTAGAGGAAAGCTGTATGTTTCATCGTTGCTACACTGCACCCCGACTGGCTCCTCTAATCACTGCGACCCTTCTGTAAGGGGATGTCCAGTTGCCTACAGATGGGCTTTGGGTCTCCACTCTGTACTCCACCTCATTCACAATGATACGATTTTTTGTTCTTTGATGACTGATACCTGATCCCTTCAAAACTTCATGGTCACACAGGCTGGTGTGCTTCTTCCATGTGGGCTTTGTTGCTTCCTAGCTAGATGGCCACTTGTTTACCTTCAAGCCTTTAAGAACCCAGACACTCTATCTTTTGATAGCTGGGCACCATCAGCTTTCTTCACCACATTTGCTTATGCACCCATTTGTCTTTAGCAATTGTATCAGGGAGGTGAGCACACAATGATATGATTTTTTCTTCTTTGATGCCTGATAACTGATCTTTTCGGCACCTTGTAATCACACAGGCTGCTATGCTTCTTCCATGTGGGCTTTGTTGCTTCTAAGCTAGACAGCCACTTGTTTACCTTCAAGTCTTTAAGACACTAGACACTATACCATTTGACAGCCGGGCTCCATCAACTTCCTTCACCCCATTTGCTAATGCACTCACTTTAACTTCAGCAATTGTGTGGGAAGGTGTGCATCATGGAATACCACCTTAAAAGAACAAAGTATTCTTGCATTTAGGGGGTACTTGAGTGGAGGCCCAATGTTCATCTGCTACCTTAATACTCAACCTATACATATTTGAACATAGATCTAGTGCCCCATCCTCACATATAAATATATTTACATATATAAATGCCTGTATTTTGACCTCTATAAATGACCTTTGCCTCCTAGTTATTTCCTCTATTTCCTTGACTTTCCTCTTGTCCCACTATCATGCAAAGTCGTCATTAGTGTTTCAGCAATTCCTCTCAGTTACATTACCCTTGATCACACCCTACCAGGCCTCCCACACCCACCTCACCACCCATTTGGCTCACTTGTTGTTCCCTTGTCCCTGGGTTTGTTAACACCATTTCCTTTCCTCCAACCTCCCTGTCTCCCAGGTCCCTGGAACTGTCAGTCCCCTTGTTTTCTCCTCCAGATTGTTCTAATCTCCCTCTTAAAAGCTAGCTCTCCTTTATGAAAGTGATTTTTCTCCCTTAAATTCTCTGCTGTAAATTCCTTCTTTTTTTAACTTTTGGTAAAATGAATCTCTGTCTTTTTATCAATAAATTATTTGATTGGGGGTTCCTACAGCTCTTGTAACCATCCATGCATCAGTTGTATTGAACACATTTGTACATGTTACCATTGTTATTTTCAAAAGATCTCCTTTCTGCTTGAGCCCTTGGTATTAGCCCCTCTTTTTGTCCCTCTCTCCCCTCCCAGTCTTCCCTCTGCTTTGCTTTCCTTCCACCACTTTCTTCAATATACTTTGTCAACCTCTAGAATAATTCACTATTAATTGTCAGACACAACATGACTATATATGAAGAATCATATTCAGGACAAGTGGATAAAGCAGTAATGGATGTGATGCTATACCACTCTTCTTAGTGCAACAATATCCATCATGAACATCTTTGTTACCATTCTCTGGTGTCTTCCAAAGAGCACTATCTAGCACTTCATGCTTTCCTTGGACAATATTGTGCTTAAAATATTCTAATGGCATTGAGTGTTATAAGTACTTATTTTGCAATATACACAGGCCAAAAATCAGGTTAAGGAGAAATACTTGCATTCCAGGAGCCCTGGGAATTGAAACCCCATTTCTATCATATTATCCACTTAGATTTGACCCAACCAATTATCAGTATCTGTGAATCCCGGTATCATTTGACAAGGGTCACATTAAGTCGCTTTAATTTCTTTTTTGTTTTCTCCTATACCAATAGCTTCTATGTCAATTCTTCCTCTACATCTTCCTTGTGACAATTTTCCATGTCTTACAATTAGTCGTACATAAGACTGCCAGATTTAGAGATTAGATAGTTTGCGGTTTTATAAGGACTTTTCTTGGATGAGACATGAGAAATGAATGAGGTCTGCATTCTTTCTTTGAGTAACAGATGAAACAGGCAGAAGGCGGGGGGGGGGGACGGCAAGTGCACAATATGGTTTTAAAATAGTTTATCTTATATACAGTTTTAATTCCTAATCTCCCCAGAAGGGAAGAGGGGAGACGGGGGTAAAAGGAAAGTAATACAAATTAGCCAACTTTTCACAGTCAATCATTGTTCGCGGTGTGCTATATTATCAGTTCAGCTACTTTATCAAATTCCTGAGACATAGATATAGAAAGTCCCACTTTTAGGGACGATAAGAAAACAAATAGAGACACCTCACAGGAAATGAGCAGAGCCTAATCCCAAGTTCTGTTTTTTAAATCTTAGAACACCTGCACTTAGGACCCATTAAACAAGTGTACAAAATTGTATGCATCATGGAAGAAGGACACCAGCCTGTGTGACCATGAGGTGTTGAAGGGATCAGGTATCAGGCATCAAAGAACAAAAAATCATATCATTGTAAATGAGGGGGAGAGAAGATTGGAGACTCAAAGCCCATCTGTAGGCGGCAACTGGACACCCCCTTAATGAGGGTTGTGGGGAGGAAATGAGCCAGTCAGGATGCAATGTAGCAACAATGAAGCATACAACTTTCCACTAGTTTTTAAATGCTTTCTTCCTCCCACTATCATGATCCCAATTCTACCTTACAAATCTGACTAGACTAGAGGATGTACTCTGTTACAGATAGGAACTGGAAACACAAGGGAATCCAGGACAGGTGATCCCATCAGAACCAGTGGTGAGAGTGGCAATACAGGAAGGGTGGAGGGAAGGTGGGGTACAAAGTGGGACCCGATTACAAGGATCTACATACAACCTCCTCCCTGGAGGATGGACAAAGAAAAGTGGAAAAAGGGAGACATCGGACAGTGTAAGACATGACAAAATAATAATAATTTATAAATTATCAAGGGTTCATGAGGGAGGGGGAGCAGGAAAGGAACGGGAAAAATGAAGAACTGATACCAAGGGCTCAAGTAGAAAGCAAATATTTTGAAAATGATGATGGCAACACATATACAAATGTGCTTGACAGAATGGATGTATGTATGGAGTGTGACAAGAGTTGTACGAGCCCCGAATAAAATGATTTTTTAAATTGTATGCACAAGTACAGGGGTCCACTAACTGATGCAGTGAAGGACAATCTGTCAGATGTCCCTAACTCTAGATTCCATCGGAGTTTGAAGACCAGCATTCTCACCAATAAGTGAACGACTGCTAGGATTTTCAAGGCTAGGGGCATCCTTGAAGGGACATTAATCAACTGAGCCCTCCGTGACTTAAATACAGTTTTTTATTGAAAGCAATAGTCATAAACCCAACAAGATCGAGTGACTAACCCCCATTGCATAGTAGCGATGGGTATTTTTGAAAGAAAGACTTGATACTCAGTATACTTATTAATATCTGCCAATATTGCAGAAAATAAGATAGTGGCTTAATTTACATATGGGCATTTAAAGCAGTCTCGGTTTTCTTTTCTTATTAAAATTCATTAAATAATTAATTTCATCCTTCATCATTTAGCAATTAACCAAATTGCCATTGAAATAAGCTCTTAAATATGACTTCTAGTGACTCAGTAGTAATTTAATATTACTTTTGCTAATAAAGCCCTGGGTCTATTTCGACTAATTAAAATGACTGATTCCAGATTCAACTCAATTGCATCTTCCCAAGTATATAAGTTGCCTCCTCTTGTTCTTCCTATTTTAAGCTATACTTGATGGAGCTGTTGTCCTGTGCACATGAACATGAAGATGAAAGGTCTGCATGAACGAGACTCATTTCCAAAAGTTTAATAGATGTTGCTCCTGCTCATGATGCTATTTACTCTCGTTCAATCTGTGAAGGGTTCAAGATGATGAAGTGTTTCATTGGTAACGATAAATTAAGAATCATTAAGCATTTCAAAGTTACACATAGACACATGCAGAGGCGCACACACACACGTGTGCACATGCAGACAATGCTCAAGACACCAATCAGATTTAAGTAGAGGTGTTTGCAATAAATTATAAAAATGAATTATTATAATGAAATGCAAAATAATTATATGTTTGTGATCTCCACAAGAAAATTAGTTTGGTCAAACTGGCTGTAGAATATACTTTTAATAAATGAAAATAGTAGAATTAACTTTTGAATGTGTACACCATATGAAGAATGTAGGGAAAGATGTCCACATTATAGATTCATGCAAAACGAAATAATTGTTACTGAATGAATGACCGGCTCATGCCAGACATTAGGCTCGGTCAATTGTGTAGGCAATTATCTCATTTATTTCTCTTATAATGTAAGGACTAGGTGATATTCTCTCCACTTGATTGATAAGGAAACTGAGGCTCAGAGCAAGGAATCACCTAACCTACTAGTACATAGTGTCTATACTTTCTTATTTAGTCTTGGAGTACATTTTTATACTTGAAAAACATTGAGACTGAAGATATGGAGAATTCACAAATATTAGCTCTCCTAATAGGACCTCAGTTTGAGGAGGCCCAGAAGATGGCATAGAATATTCACTTCATGCCCCGTACTCCCCACCCAGCTCTGGAACCCTTTGCCCCCTGTATCTATCAAACACTTAAAATACAGTTAATCTACAGTGAGATGCATTTGAGTGTCCAATATACATTGGGTTCAAAAGATAGCATGAAATTAAGAATAATATAGGTGGCTTACATCTGTGATGCACATTATATTTCTATTGAACATCCATGCTCTCCCTGCACTATTCTGCACTAAGTTTCGTGGAGATCACATGAAACTGTTTTCTTAAAATTTCAACACAGGATACTCCCTGAGACGTCCACCAAAAATAAACTAAAAATTTTAAAGCTTTCTCTTAAAAGGAACTCAGAACAAAGTCAATGTTTTTCAGGATAGTTTCATAGTTCAAGCACAATACAGTTTGCTGAGACTGAATGGTATGATATCTGTATTAGTTCCCAATAAAATGGTTTTGGAAATAAAGTAAAATAAAATTATGACTAAGAAAAAAGAATTCTGGATTCCAACTCCGAGCAACCCCATATGACAAAGCAAGCCTCCCTCCCGTGGGAGCTCTGGTGGTGTCATGGGTTACACACCGGGCTGAAAACTGCAAGGCCACCAGCTGTGCTGCAGGAGAAAGATGAGGCTTCGTACTCCCATGAAATGTACTATCCCACAGGGGCAGCTCTAGTCTGTCTTGTAGTGTCCCTATGAACAGGAATCAACTTGATGGCACTGAGCTGATGTGGCTTTTGCAGAGGATCACCGGGTGTTTTCTCCCTTGGAAACACTAGGTCCACAGTTCGAAACCAGCAGCCTCTCCTCTGGAGAATGATGAGGCTTTCTACTCCTACAAATACTAACAGTCTTAGAAACCCACAGGAGCCATTCTCCTCTACCCTATAGGGCCACTGTGTGCTATACAACCCAGAGTTCCTTGAACCAAATACAGTGTGTTATTTTAATTTCTGGAGACTCAGTGAGAGGTTCTTCAAATAATTTATAGAAAAAAATCCATATGTACTTATTTTCCATTTGCTGCAATTGAACATGAGCATCACAGCTAAGAGAGCTATGAAACTATTTTCAGAACATTATCAAGAATAAAGAAAGCTGATAACTCTTTCCTGTTGGAATCTTTCTGTTGCAATCATTCCTATGAAGTTGTACTATATGAGGTATTGTATGAGTTGATGCTTTATCTTCTTTCTGATTCTTTGTATATTAATGCATTGTTACATTTTTTGTTTTGTTTTCTAAGAGCACTTATATGTTTAATGTGTGTTCATTTTGTGGGTAAAAGATTGAAACAAACAGTAACACATAGGTCTTCCCCAGTTAAGATCCGTATTCCCTTTGAAATAGTATCTACATGGTCCAGCTTCAGGTGGTGCTGGAATCCACCCGTCACCTGCCTACAGCCCATTGTTTGCTCAGCAAAACACATATCATCCTGATACCATGTGGTCCTCCCTATGCTCATCCAAGCTGAGTGGTGCTGAGACTTGCTCCTGTTCATTCTGAAACTGAAAGTGTCATTCCGTCTCATGGACTCCAATAGAGGGTATGATAATGAACCCAGAGTCACCTGTATATACCATAAGTCTCAAAGAAATTGCCCTCAAATGGAGATTTTTAAAATCTACTCTAGAAAATAATAAATATTTGTTTGCCTGTCAGTTAAGTATTAACAATAGATTTTGGGGGGGCATATTTTCCTTATTCTCCTTATCATATTGGATGGTTCTTGAAGACACAGATTCTTAATCAAATTCTGTTCATCAAAATTTGTAATTCTATACTTCAACTAGTATACGGACACCTTAACAGCTCCTGCATTATTACTATATGTTAAATACAAGGTTCATTGCATAAGTAATGTCCAATTGGCACTGCTCTGTAGATTCATTTTAATTTTACTTATGGAAGTTTTAAATATTTTGATTTCTTCCATAATTTCACAGGTTTTATATTCCCATATTCAAACAAGATTGGATTGTTGATATTAAGAACTCAGCTTTACTCATTTTGCAAGCTACTTAATATGCATTCAACACACGTTAAAATGGTTCAACACACTATTTGTTTCCTCGCTATACAGGCGCCATAAGATCATTTTAAATTTTTACCAAGAGTCATTTATATGATTTTAATTTCTGGAGACTCAGTGAGAGGTTCTTCAAATAATTTATAGAAAAAGTAACTCCATGGGCACTTATTTTCCATTTGTTGCAATTGAACATAAGCATCACAGCTAAGAGAGCTATGAAACTTTTGAAAACTGTACTGATAAAATGGTTAATGATAAAAAATTACTATCAAGAAGGTTAGGCTGCAGAGGGTGTGGTATGGCTGCCAACCAAAGACGCTCTCCAGAAGGAAATTAGTCTTTCTCAAGGAAGTTGATTCGTCTTGAAAACATTTCATTAAATCTAAGTGAGTATATTCACCCCTCAACACATTTACTAAATGTCAGTTTTTGTCTGTAAAATTGTATGAAATGCTAGAAAAACACATCAAAAAAACCTGTTTAATTAAGTATAAACTTTAAAATATTTTTCTAGAAATTTCCTCTTAACCCAATTTAAACTTACTTAGAAATAAATGGAAAATGATGATGTTCTCCATTTCACCCACTATATTAATAGCTACAACATACAAATCATTCTTAATAAAGTATCCTTGTTCTCTTTAATTAAGAGAAATATAATTTAGATACTAAGTAAATTACAATGTTCTTTCACTAATAAACTCTTGGTGTGTTTTATTGATCTATATAATAATATCTGCATTTTTTGACCGGGAAAATTTGTTCATTTGTCATTTCAGTAGCTCATTCTATATTTTCATTTCATGCCTCGAATATATTGTGGGGATTGAAAATGGGGCTTGCCATTCTTACTACTTATACAATTGCTGCTATTTAACACCTGCCAACACAACATTTTAATATAATTCATTAGGTACATGACCAAAAGGTGTTTTAGGTTAAAAGTATATACAATCATTGTCCATCCTCTGAGTTAATGCAAAATATAAGTTCAAGCATTCCAATTGGAATGAGCCTGAAGCAATAAATTGCACAAACATAATAGGGTCTAATTAAAATTTAATAACTCCATTCTTCGATTTCTAATGCTTATTAATGGGGAATAGATCTGTGCTAAGGATTTATTTCTGAATTGTAATTCAAACAATGGCATGCTTGCTTCTATTCATGGTCCAGATGATGAAACAGTGAACTCAGGCTCTGGTAAAGGTAGGGAAGCCTGGATGAAATTTGGAAGGCATTTTGGTGAGAGTAAAGGCTAGAATGATACTTTATTGGATTAAAAATACTCTACTTTCCTATACAAAAGCTGTGAATCGCTAAATGTTTATGTCCTTCTATTTGTTTCATTTTTTCCTTCCCACTTCCCACTTTTTGAGACCAGAAAATCCAACGTAAAAACATACCTGTTGGGAGAGGTACTGCTGGCTCCTCTTTATTGGACCGGAGTCTTAGACAGTTTCTGGTGAGCACAATGTCATCAAGGGCAATATCACCTCGGTGCCCTTTCCCAACTCTGCCTTCAAATTTGAGTTGGAAGTCTTCATCACCAAACAGTGAGAGCTCCTTCCTCTGCCAGAAATTCCCTCGCTCTCCGGTGAGGTTAAGTAGAACCTTCCTTTGGTTTGTGACTGATACCTGGCTCAGGACAAGTGCTCCAATGCCATTGCCGTACATATGATAGTGAAAGATGATCTGTATGTAAGAAGGGGGAGGTTACACATAATTAGTCCAATTCTTTTTTTTTCAAGTATGTCATGCTTCCATCTGCTCATTAAGATATTCCAGATGGAAAATGATGTCTCTATATTCTATTGCTCTGTGAACACCCTAACACTGGGTCAAATTAGGCCATTCTCGGATTGTGTTGTTTATGTGGCAGATGGTACAGTAAAAATCTAGCAACATGTTAGTGGAAAAGAAAAATAAAACATTGATCAGGGCTTACTTTCTTGCTGTGACGTCTAAAAGTAGGGTTCATTTATTGACTATCTCATTACTAAATATTTCACATTTATGGCAATAGTAAAAAAACTAATGAAATGTTTTCCATATTGAAATGCAGTCAATTATTATGTATCTTCTATCCATTGTCTTTATTAGTCCCATCAAACACTCTTCATTCTCCTGGTAGGTCTGGGTAAAAAGGAGAGGAAGATACTGATTGGACTGCCTGATTCATCTGCAAGTGATTGCTAACTGTGATTGCCACCCTGTGGGGAATAAAATCAAGAACTGAAGAAGCAGAAGAGAGGGTTTTACTGTTAATGAAAGTGAAGAGCCAGGAGTGGAACATATCCTTCAGAGCTTAAGTTCCCTACAAATTGAATGCCTTGGATCCAGAATTCAGCTGTGACTCCACAGGAGTGGCAGAAGTGCAGGAGCAAGAGCAAAACCAGGACACAGAGCATGAGACAGAATGGTTGACTTCTGAGCCTCCAGAGGAAATAAAGTCACGTGTTTCTGGCATGGAGGCTGGCTTGTGGAGTAGGTTGTCTCTTAGCACTTAATTGAGAGAGATAGGTTTGCTGACCCATGGAACTAGAGCTGGTGCTTTTGAGTTGAGGTTTGTAGTGAAGTAGCATACCCTTTAGGTATTTATTGGCAGCCGTAAAAGAACTTTGCAACACTACCCTGGCAGGACCCAGGTCAGGGTATGAGTCTGAGGGCAAGAGAGTGGCCTGCCTGAGGACATGGCAGAGAAGAAACTATCCTGTCTGAATAACTGTAGCCTGAGCTTTAATCACATTGATTGCAACCTGTTAGCTTCCCTAATTAATCCATAATTGTGCATACTGCCTGTGAGTTCTCTGAGACCACTGCAATGACTTATTGAATGCAGCAGACAAGTAGTGTATGGGGAAAATAAGGTGACCTAGGTTGGAATGGTTGGTGTCAGGATGGGTAGGAAGGTTGGAGAATAGGGCATGTCAGACCTTTGCCTTTCGGTAATCATCTTTGGGACCAGAAAGGGTCACATATGGCTTCAAAAATCATTTTTTTAAACATATATTACTACTAACAAATGCCAGTGTGTAAGGTTAAAGTATGTGAACCTGTCTGAACCATGAATCTCAGGGGATGAGCAGTTGTGTATGATGCCATTTGATGGGCCTGTAATCACGTGCTTCTCCATTTTGTGATCTGATTTGATCATCCTCCATATTCATTTAATGGTGAGTTTTCCTCTAACCCACCTGGTAATTGGAACATCATCACGACAGAGTGGCATGGATAAGTGGGAAGATGGTATGTAATCAAATAACGATGAATTACATAAAAATGTTTATAAATTAACACATACTGGACCAAAGAACCTCTTTTTAACTCTCACAAAACTCAAATCACTTTATTTCAAATAGTAGGATATTTTCTTGTATACCCACTGTATCCTTGTACTTGAAACTCTTGGTCTATAAGATTCTCAGGGTTACTTTATACAGAAAAAACACTATCCAACTTTTACTTAAAGTTAAAAAACAGGCTTCAGAAGAGCAGCCATGGGACCTTTTCACAGAGTAAAAATTATTTTTAGGGCTATTGCTTCAAAGATGGTGTTTACTGAGTTTTAATGCTTATTTCACAGAATGGGAAAAATCTGAGAGAAAGATTAGCCAAGTTTAGGAATAATATGAATTTTGAGCCTTGGATAAAGCTTCTGTCTTGTCATATATAAGTGAGGGGAAAGAGTAATGTTGGCTTATCTTCATACAGGAAAATGACATTTCAAAGCACTAGCAGTCATGTGTTTTACACTCCAGAAAATAAAAAGGAGAGCTAAGAAATGCTTGTAAACAACACGTGCAAAGCATGACTTTAAAAACATCAACTAAGAATGGATGTGCTGTGTAAAGTAATTCTATCCAAATGGCCTAGCTGGATGAAATTATTCAATGATTATTCCAAGATCCACCAATGTTTCTTCTAGCGATAAACCTTTTCAAAACGAGTTCTCTGACCATTGTGAATCGTCCTCGGGTCTGTGGAAACCTGTATCATACAATTTATTAGCCCAAGAAACAAAGTGGTCTAGGACCAGTCTCTTGGGCAGCTCCAAAAGGCATCAGACAGAATGACAGCCAACCACAGGGCACCATTCTGCCTGGATCCCTTGAAGTTCATCAAGAGTGGTCAAATTTTTTTCCACTCTAAGTTTAGCTTTTAATTGTGCTTCAAAGATGAAGCAGATGTTGTTGTGTGTTATACGAGATACCTCTCCATTTTCTAGGGGCCATTTTTGGAACGAGACCCTAAGTTTAACATGTACAACCTCTTTTTCACAGAGATTACTTGATGATATAACCAGATGCTAAGGCAACATGAATTCAGCTTAGTGCTGAATTCTTCAAAGAAACGCTTTCACTGGAAGTCAGGGCTTCTTGCATGTGAACTTGCCCTTCATCCGTCTCTATCTGGGCCCCTCCCACACACCTAGATGTTCCTCAAAAAAATGACCGAATTTTATTTTCTCTCCTGAAAGGTATTCTACAAGGTCAAGGGAAATAAATGATTTTCTTGAAATTTGGGAGGTCACTCTGGTTACCTGATGGAAATACTTTTATATGAGAGACTCAATCATTCTCAGCATGACCTTACCTTGCTTCTTTGTATTCAATCTATATCATAAATATTCATTAAGTAAAGCATCCATCATTAATTTTTTGACATTTCTTCCAGGCATATTTCGTTATTCTCACCCAGATGTTCAAAAGAATAGGAACCAGTGAAAATAGAGCTGGATCAAATCTTTAGTTGAAAAAAACCCCCAAACTTCAACATTTTGAAAGAAAGTGGCTAGATATAAAAGCTCAGAAGTCAAATGGGAATTTATATACTTCATGTTTAATGTTTAATTTGCTTTCTATGATTAAAATTAATTTGAAATTCTCATGGTTGTCTTAGATATATAGAGATAGATATTGAAATATAGACTCAAAATATGTAAAATTTAGTGTGTTTTGATTTTACTTTTAAGAAAGTAAGCAAGTGCTATGAAGACAATATAGACAGAAGAAATATATTTGATAAAAATTAATTTATTCAATTTAAAAATAAATTTTATATTCTAAATCATCTATTTTATATTGTTTTACCAAATTCTCACATGAGTGAATTTCTATAAAACAAAACATACAGTTTTGATAAAATTTTGTTTTTAAGAAACATACAAGAGATTTATTGTATTTTCCTACAATAGAAGTCTCCCATCCTATCAAATAGATTTGACTATTACCATTTTTAATGTCACAGCTACAGAATACACCTGGGAGGTTCATTTGTTTCTGAAGACTTAACAAAAATATGTTGTACATATAAATGAGGACGCTAAGAGTGAATTTAAAAATTTTAGTATAAAAAGAATTCAGTACCATTTATATACTTTCAATTATTTGAGAATATAGAAAATATTGATACCAATTATGTAAACGGTGAAACAACTAAGTATCACTCTATTTAAGGATCCCGGGGGGTGCCGTGGTCTAAGTGTTGAGCTGCTAACCTCAAGGGTAGCAATTCAAATGCACTAGCTGCACCAAGAGTGATGGGGGTGGGGGAAGGGCAGCCTGCATAAAGAGTTACAGCCTCAGAAATCACAGGGGGCAGCTGTACTCTGTCCCAAGAGATTTCAGTTTCCTTCCACCTTTACCCTCAGCAACGCCAACTCTAGCTGAGAAGCAGTCAGTTTGAGGAAGAACCAAAAGCTGGGTGACTGTCTTCACTGGCAGTGTGATCAGTACAAATTGGTTCATGAACACGACAGAGAAATAAGTTAATCCCGTCCATAGGTATTTGCCTGCATAGAATACTAAAAATATTTTAATATATTTTATGACTCTGTTGAACTAAAATGTATTTCTTCTCTATAATTTGCTATTTATGATGAAAGTTTTTGTCTTAAAATTCGACATTTTCATGAGTGTGATTTTTCTGCATATTTTCATGAGGACTTTTAAGGTGAAGTCACCAAGTCTGGAAAGGAAAGCAGCCTAACTAATAATCACCTCTCATTTCTCTGAGGTCACATGAGCCTATTTGTGGTTTTCGATGCTTGGAGAGTAGATCAAAGGGAGAGAAGGAAACAATCAACATAGGAGCAAGGACAAAAGTGTGCTCACAGCAAGTGACACGTCAAAGGTGGAGAGGTCTCACTGTCAATTGCTATACAAGGGCCTGGCCAGGGAGGAAAGGAACACATGTCACCTTTCTAGGGCAGGAAAGAAAAGTACATCATTTCAGCATAGCTGAGACTGTTGGCACAGTATTATTTAGTGACTAGATGGCAGTGGGCTTGCGTTGTTGGTTTACGTAGTCATCCAGGATATATTGTTAACCACCTAGGATATGCTGGGCATGCTGATTTGCATTGGAGATGTAGTAGGAAACGAAGCAAACAAACATTCATGGGGCTGACATCCTTGTGGGGGGAAAGCAATGAAAAGGAGATGACTGAAGTATGTAAGAAGTCAAACGCTGTGGGATGGATGGGAGGGTGTACTCCTCCACAAGGGGATACTGAAATTCCATTCCTGCACCTGAAAATGGGACCTTTCTTGGAAAAATTGGTCATCCTTTTTTTTTTTTAATTTTTAAGTTATCAAGCCACAGCAGAGAGATGGTATATTTTAAATAGAAAACAGACATGGAAGAGGGTAGCACATGGGAGGGCAGCATGTGAACGTCTGTCTACAAGGTTTAATCCCGTGTCCCTGTTGAAAGGGACAAGGCTAGAACTTTTGTAAAAGAGAAAGAACATCGTGCTGATTTTGGACTGCTACAGGCTATGAAAATTGACATGTGTCTTTCCAAGCCACTTTCTTTGTGGTGCTTTGTTATGGTCGCATTACACCAAGATGTAAAAAGCTGGGAATGGAGTACAGAGCCCTTTGGGCTTAGTTTTAAAATAGAAGATCTCACTGTCATGGTGACATTTGAGAGGGGACCTATGGGGGCGGGGGGGAGACAGGATGAGGTCTAAAGATAGACATCTACAGGGAGAGATGAAGCAAGTGGACTTGAAGAAAGACCAAGAACAATCTGAACAGCTAGGCTTGCAAACCTGATTGAAATGATATGTTTTCAATGTATGCTTGTTGACAGAAATTTAAGTGTAAGAAGATATTTTAAATTTCTGTTACTCCTGTTCTATGCTTAAGTTTGAACTATGTTATTGATTCTACTAATCAAAAAGTACAAGAAATTTTAAGGTTCCAACAACCAGACTCTGTTCATGTATGATAAAGGAAATAAAGACAGCAATCCAAATCATGGTTCATGTTTCCCGTCTGAGTGCAGTGTCTTCGATCTATATTCTTTTCAGCACATCCTTTTTAAGAACCCACTTTACTCGTTCTTTGAAGGAGCTCTAGTGATACTGTGAGATAAGCACCGGGATATGGTAACCCAAAGTCTGGTTCAAAACCACGAGCCACACCTTGGGAGGATGATGAAGCTGCCTCCCATATTTACATATCAGAAACCTCACACAGGGTCACTAATGAGGCTTAATGGATTCTATGCCAGTAGGTTTTGTTGTAATCTACTTTTTCTTTTACTATTCCCTAATATTTTTGTTTTAAAGCAGTCAACTATAGCCCTGTGTGGATAGGGCTACAAGAGCATTTTTCTCTCTCTCTTCTAGCCGTTAAGCAATAATCCAGGAATATATTAAATGGCTTTAATCCTCTGTTAGTTTACCCCCAGGCACCTATACATTTATGAGCCAGCACTTTGGGGTAACCATTCACCAATTCAGCTTTTCCAGAGCTAATTTTTTCCTATCATTTCTGCCATCTTGAAAGACTTTTCCAAATTCTTCATTGAAAAGTACACAATGACTCTTCCTAGAGGCTGTTTCTATCAGAGTTCTCCAGTCTGCTTGGCCAGCAGATGAGAGAAAGAGATGTGGGCTTTTCTCTTTATGTGTTAGATTGACAACCCAGTTATCTCTCTAAAACCCTGGTCCGATCACATCACTCCCTTGCGGAAAATATCCACTGTCATTCAAATTTTCAAAATAGACAAGGAAGATGAGATTACCCTGTGAGAGCTCAGCTATGAGATATAAAAACTTTTAAGTTAGACTACAACTTCAATATTTAGCGAGACTGACAGTGATGGTATGCTGAAGGTTGGTCAGTAAAAACACAAAACAAAAGATGAACATGCAACTCTATCGAAGGCAAGGACAACCGGGGAGCCTTTGACCAAAGATTCAAAATGTCTTCTTCTCAGGGGTAAATGCCTACATGGAGATATGTACTCCAGAATATTCTCATTTGGAACTGATGAAGGTTTCAGTCTTGTCGTGCCCCCGCTTGATTGTATGGTCATCTAGCAACTTCCTTCCTGCAAATAGGTTTCCTTCCTGTGTTCACAGACTGGGGAACATGCCGGTCAAGATGCATTGGGTAGGCTCTAGGGAAGCAGTAGACTGCTAACTACAAGGGAGGTCGTTCAACTTGCTGCTGCCCATCGAGAGAAAGGCCAGGCTTTCTGCTTCCCTCAATATTTACAGCCTCAGCAATTTTTCATAGGGCCACTCTGGTTGAAATTGACTCAATAGCAATGGATTTTTAAAAAAAGGAAACAAACTTTAACTGTTGACCTTTTTCAGATTAAGTATAAATAAATGACAAATTTATTTATCTATACAAAGTTCTTATACATTATACTCGGAGCACTTGATTTATATTTAACATCAAGCTAAATTTAATTCCTAGCCCAGCTAGGAAATACTTTAGAACATAAAAAACTACCAAGCAAACAAATAAAAGTAGAGAATTTTTATGTTTAGCAACCATATAAATCTACCTTGCACAAATATCCTTAAAACACAATTTATCCTTCTAGCACTAAGGATGCTTTTTAAACACAATTCCCATCAGTTAATAACAAAAACTTTTATCTCCCTGCCTATAGAAATTCTTCTATACTCTTAGGGCCAAGCTCAGTCTTGCTTTTTCCTTGAATATTTCTTTAACTATTTTATTTTAGCCCTAACCATCCCTATAATGATCCTTTCTAGAGATATTTAACTGTACACTACTAACATGTGATTTTTTTCCTGCTGCTGAAATTTTCATAAGTCCACTAAGTCACCAACTACTTGAGAGGCCAGCAATGCATATGTTACATCTTTTGTGTTACTCTTAGTTTCTAACAACAGTATAGATTCTTCCATGGTTCTACCAGGTCTTCTCTTTAACCCTTATTCTTCCTTTCTCATACATCTTATGTCAAAATATTCTAGCTCAGACCAGAGGATGTACACTGGTACAGATGGGAGCTGGAAACACAGGGAATCCAAGATAGATGATCCCTTCAAGACCAGTGGTGAGAGTGGTGATACTGGGAGGGTGGAGAGAAGGTGGGGTGGAAAGGGGCACCTGATCACAAGGATCTACATATACCCTCCTCCCTGGGGGATAGACAACAGAAACATAGGTGAAGGGAAACGTTGGACAGTGTTAGACATGACAAAATAATAATAATTTATAAATTATCAAGGAATCATAAGGGAGGAGGGTGTGGGGAGAGAAAAGAAAAATGAGGAGCTGCTACCAAGGGCTCAAGTAGAAAGAAAATGTTTGGAAAATGATGATGGCAACAAATGTACAAATGGGCTTGACACAACACATGTATGTATGGATTGTAATACGTGTTGTGTGAGTCCCCAATAAAATGATTTTTTTTAAAGGAGCAATAAAAAATTCTAGCTCATCTTTGGTCTGTTTGGGGCCTTCTATTTTCTGAATTTGACTGTATCTGTCAGAAATCACTCAGAATATTTTCCCATGTCCCATACCTTGCAGTTTTTGCTTCTCTTGCTTATGACAGGGCTTGAAATTCTGGCTTCTGTCATGGGCTGCTGAGGAAACAGGCTCTTTATAAAGATGTAATGGCCAGATGAATTCAGTAAGGTGTGATCCGCAGCTGGTTCTGTGCCTGCAGTGGGGATGCTACTGGCTTTCAAATTCCAGTCCAAGTCGTCATTCTGTTCTTGCTCCCAGGAACAAAGATCGAATTCAAAATCACAGCGCTCACTAGAGGTACCTGAAAAAACACGTAAAGATTTATGGTAGACCATTAGCTCATTGGAAGGCATGCACTGCAAAGTTAATGAGGCAGTTATATCATGTAATAAGTAAATCCTTACAAAACTATCTTGGTAATGACATTTAAATAGAATACTTTTAAAATAAATTATTTTATGATTTATTTATGTCCAATTGTTTATAGGCAATTATACACAATTCCTATGTACAAACTTCTTCTTTTTTTGTTAATGTAGTTTATTTTTGCATCTCTTTTCCATAGGTCTTAGTAGGAAATAATAGAAAATTTAAAAAATCATTTTATTAGGGCTCAACTCTTAGCACAATCAATACCTACATCGCTTGTGTAAAGCTCACTTATACATTCAGTGCCCTCATCATTCTCAAAATTTGCCTTCTGCTTGGGTTCCTGGAATCAACTCATTTTCCTTTTATCCCCTTCCCCTGCCTCTCTGCTCCCCCCTCCTTCATGAACCCTTAATAATTTATAAATTATTATATTATTTTATCTTATCTTACACTGCCCGGCATCTCCCTTCACCCACTTTCCTATTGCCCGTGCCCCAGAGAGGAGGTCATATGTAGATCCCCGAGATTGATTCCCCCTTTCTAGCCCCACTTCCCTCTCGGTATTGCCACCCTCACCATTGGTCCTGAGGGGTTCATCTGTCCTAGATTCCCAGTGTTTCCAGATCCCATCTGCACTGGTGTGCATCCTCTGGTCTAACCAGGTTTGCAAGGTAGAATTGGGATCATGATATTTGGGGGGAAGAAGCGTTTAAGAACTAGAGGAAGGTTGTGAGTTTCATTATTGCTACACTGAACCCTGAGTGACTCATATCCTCCCCACTACCCTTCTGCAAGGGATGGCCAGTTGTGTACAGATGGGCATTGGGTCCCCACCATGCGCCCCCCTCATTCATGTTGATATGATTCCCTCCCACCCTCACCTTTGTTGCTTGAAACCTGGTCCCCTCAGCCCTCATGATCACACATGTTTGTGTGCTGCTTCCATGCGGGCTTTGTTGCTTCTGGGTTAGATGGCCACTTGTTTACTTTCAAGCTTTTAAGTCCCCAGACGCTAAATCTCGTAATAGCCAGGCACCATCACTTACTTATGAATACAAGCAGCCATATAGTTCATAAGCAACAAGGCCCACAGAGAAGAAGCACACAAGTCTAAGTGAACAAAAGGTGTTGAAGGGATCAGGTAGCAGACACCAAAGAACAAAACCCATCATTGTGCGATCATCTTCCCCACATAAATGCTGAAGAAATATAGAAAATTTATTATTCTGAAATGCAGTTTGGCTTGGGAAATGCTGCCTAAAGAAATTATTAAAATTGATAATCATATACACACCTTCCTGATATGATCACTGAAGACAGACATGTGCATAAGCAAATGTGGTGAAGAAAGCTGATGGTGCCCGGATATCAAAAGATATAGTGTCTGGGGTCTTAAAGGCTTGAAGATAAACAAGCAGCCATCTAGATGAGAAGCAAAAAGGCCACATGGAAGAAGCACACCAGCCTGTGTGACCACGAGCTGTCGAAGGGATCAGATATCAAGCATCAAGGAACAAAAAAATCATATCACTGTAAATGTGGGTGGGTGCAGAGTGGAGATTCAAAGCCCATTAAGCCCATTGATAGCTTACCGGACACCCACTTATTGGAGAGTTGTGTGGAGGAGATGAACCAGTCAGGGTGCAGGGTAGCAATGATGAAACATATAACTTTCCTCTGGTCCTTAAATGCTTCCTCCCCACACTATCATGATCCCAATTCTACCTTACAAATCTGGCTAGACCAGAGGATGTACACTGGTACAGATAGCAACTAGAAACATAGGGAATCCAGGACAGATGACTGCTTCAGGACCAGTGGTGAGATGGCGATGCCTGGAGGGCAGAGGGAATGTGGAATAGAAAGGGGGAACTGATTACAAGAATCTAGGTATAGTCTCCTCCCTGGAGGATGGACAGCAGAGAAGAGGGAAGGAGGAGCTCTCAGACACTGTAACATATGACAAAATAATAATATTTTATGAATTATGAAGGGTTCATGAGGTAGGGTGGAGGGGGGAGGGCGGGAAATGAGCAGCCAATATTAAGGGCTCAAGTAGAAGGCAAATGTTTTGAGAATGATGATGGCAACAAATATACATATGTGCTCGAAACAAAGGATGTATGTGTGGATCATGAGAAGAATTGTATGAGCTCCCAACAAAAGGATTTTTTCAAAATTAAACATCATAATTACTTTTGTCTCGCTTTATTTTAGGGACAAGAACATTAGGGAACAGAAAAGTTAAAAAATTTGAGATAATTCATTCTAATACATCTGAGAAATTAATATATTAAGGTGTATTAAATACCAAAACATCTTTCAGGTATGGTTTTCAAGATTTTATTACCAGTATTGTTAAAACTGTGGACCCCCTTATTTCCAGGATAGGGAAGACTTACACAATGTTACACAGGTTCTCTATGAATGATGAAGGCATTCCCATTTAATGGCATAAATCGAATCCTGTCTGCTTTTGTAGTTTTCATTATTATGACTCTTCATCACTGTCTCTAAGTAGGTCATATAATCATGATGTGCTTGGGGGCGGGGTTCTTCTCAAGGTCATGGAGGTGATGCTGCTTCAGGGACTGTAGGACATGGCAGGATTGCCCAGGTGTTTCAAAACTGAAACTCCTTCTAGGAGCAGAAAGCTCTGCATGTCTCTTGCGGTGTGGCTGGTGGTTTCAAGCTGCTGCTGACCTGCAAAATCCCAGCTCAACATGGACCCACTATGCAAACAGGGCTTCGTGTGTGCATGCATGTGTGAGGGGAGGTGTGTGGTTTGGAAACATGACATGTAAACTTATCTAGTACCTATCATTAATCATATAATGAACAGAACAGTCTTAAGTGGTTCATCCTACTTACGACATGTTGTAAGTCACAGCAATTATAAAATTAACGATGCCATGAAGGATGTTATGAAATGAACTATGATCATTATATGGTCATATAAAAATTACATGCAGGATAGTTTTTCACCTTTTATTTTTAAGTAAGTATGGTACTGCATGAATCCACAACAATGTACTACTTATAATTCTCTGATGCAATAAATCTTTACAAGTGAAGGATGAAAATTCATAAAATCACAATTATGTATGAAAATGTCTGAAAGAACCTCTCACTACCACCAAGTCAATGCTGACCCCCTCTGGATTTCTGAGACTAATTGTTTATGGGAGTAGAAAGCCCAGTCTTCCTCCCACAGAGCTGGTAATGATTTTGAACTGCTGACCATGTGGGTCACAGCCAGACAGCATTTCTGCTTATAAAATGTAACTGAATCATGATTCCGATATTTAAGACAATTTTATCAAAATGAAAATAGGAGCAGCTCCTATGAGTGGATGGGTCTGCCACTCCTCCCACCGCAATCAAAACACAGGGATCGGCTCTCTGGGGCACAGTCACGGGAGCAGCAATAACGCCCAGATGAAGTCCTGGTAATTCTTGAATTAAAAATTGCCTGGTTTGCATTACATGCAACACCAGCAATGTACAAAGCATGCTTGGCATCAAACAGTTTTGTTTTATTTATGGGTCCTTTCTGACAATATAAGCCAGACAACATTGGTTAAATATAATTTTTTCAACATATTTAATTCTCTGAAGTCAATAAGATGGGCACCAAAACATAGAGCTAAACATTTCTCTACCACTTGGGGAGGGGGTGTAGACTACCCCCTTCTTGCTTGTCACTTGTTAGACGGTGGCAGCTTGTGGGTTGTGGTGATGCTAGAAAGTTTTCCAATAACCCTGCAAATACCAAAAGGGTCACCCAGGTTCAACAGGCGTCCCCAGCACTTCCACACTTCTGACCTTCCCAAATGTATCCAAGGAAAACTTTAGGGGTCACAACAGAACACTTTCGGATAGAGTTCTGCAATTAGGAAATGCTGTTATATAAAGCCACCATGAACCAAACTCTGCTCATTAGAAACTAACAGGAACAATGCAATCAAAAATAAAAGTTTGCTAGATCATAACCTCGTCAAAAAGGGCTTAAAGTAATAAGCTTCAGCTTTTAAAAGAACTATTAAATAAAATTGTAATGTTAATAAAACATCAGATGTCATTACTTTGTTATAGAGTGACATCCCAAAAGACCTAAAGAGAATAAAAATTGTAAACTGAAGAAAATGTCAGATATCACATACTTTGTTGTGGACTGAATCGTGTCTTAATGTTCAGAATTACATTATTTATATCAATAGCGTTCAAAGGAGTGGGAGGTGGATCTCACTAAATTAATAATGAACCCCAACTTAGCAATCACTTTATAATCAGAATTGGAAAATTTAGCAGCCTCTGAAGACCTGGGTTGCATGTACACTAGTCTCGCAGGAGGTAATATTGATAAAGATGTAATGTTTTATTTTTAATCATATTTTTTGTTTTAATGCAATGCTGCTACACGAATTTTTCCAAAGTAAGTAATATTTCTTCTTTAATGTTTACTATAATTTTGAATACACATTTCCTTGGAAAGTTTAAAGCTAATGAGTCAGGGAGGGGAAGCCCTGTCTGACTTTTGTAAGAACTTGTAATTCCTTATTCCACTCTTGCTCATTTGTTCTAGATGAGACAAGGGGATGACATGTACACTTTATTTAAAAGTTGTAGTTATGATACCACATAACCTAATTCCATTGAATTACCAATATTAAAAAAGTATTAAGATCCCACTTCTCCTATGCATTCCTCAAAAAGTCTTTATTGAGCATATTCTATAGATAAAGGAGATTTCAGAAAATAGGAAACTGACTGGGGAAGGTAACATCAGGTGAACAGACTATGCATCAAGTCTTGAATATTCCATTTATAAATTTTATTTAACTAAATCCCCATAACTTCTTTACAGAAAAGAATTACATTTAGATTGGCTGATGAGGCCAAGTTTGAGAGTTAAGAACTTTCTTATTATTAGAAATAAATATCTAGGATAGTTAGTTATATGTTAACTAGTTTAACAAGTTAAGGCCATACTCTTAGTGGTTTGACAGCTAGTATACAATGTTTCACCATTTTTTAAAATCTGATGTGAGTAGGCATGTAGTTGCAAAGAAAGTTTCTTCTTTGGTGTGGCTTCTACATACAAAAAAAGAGTCATCTTGGTCCTACTTTCCGTAGATCTACTGTGATACACATCCATCTATTGTTAACCAGGTCCTCATAGGCTGTTAGCTTTCCCAAAATAATGGCATTGGAATTGGTCATTTCATTTTATTGTGTATAATGAAGACAAAAATTCAGATTATAAACTCATTACTGACGTCACTACTTTAGTGATACCCCTCTTATTCCTTTGATACATATCTAACTTATCTATTTCACTGATTTTACTCCTTGAGGGGGTGGAAATAGCTATATGTGTGTGTGTGTGTGTGTGTGTGTGTGTGTGTGTGTGTAAAACTGGTAATATATGTGCTTGTGATTATATAGAGAGACTCCTCTAGACAGGAGAAGACAGTAAAATCTAAGAGTTGAAGACTGATAGACTGCAATCCCGAAATTACCGAAGCAGTTCCCTTCAGCTTCAGCCTGACTCATGGAGACCCCATGTGGATCAGAATAGATCTGTGCTCTGTCGGGTATCAATGGCTGCTCTGTACAGCAATAGCTCTCTAAGCCCTTTGTGCTTAGGCGCCTCTGATTGGGTTCAAACTTCCAACATTTGGGTTAGTATCCAACCACGTTAACCAAGTATAACTTTCATGGATCCACTTGTATAATTTGCCATGCAGCAGTTCAGGAAAGGCAGCAAAATAAAAGAAAACCCAAATACACGCGCGCACACACACAAACTACAAACACTATAGAATAACAAAATGTACGTGTCTGCAAGGGAATATGACAGAGTCCTTCCTCTGTCGGTTACTGGCTGCTTTAAGATGGCATCCTCCTCTTTGGCTTGATTAATCTTGAGATCACAAGGTGTGGATAAGCACCTCTTTAAGTCAATCTGAATCAGAATACCCTGCCAATGCTAATTTGACATCCAAAGAAAAAGAGTTCTGAAAAGAAATGAATGTAAAATATCTATGCATAGCCCCCCTCTCTGGCAGATTTGAGTAGTCCCGGTGGGATGGTGGGTTATTCATAGAGAGGATGAAGGATGAGGCTTTCTACTCCATAAAGATGTACAACCTCGGAGACCCAGAGGGGCAGCTCTCTGACTGTCCTAAAGAGTTGCTCAGAGTCAGAATCTACTTAATGACAGTGAGGGTGTGCTTGCTTTTAATGGGAGATCTATAATTCACACAAACACAGTAAAACCTTTAAAACCATTGAGAATTCCTCCTCCTCCTCCTCCTCCTCCTCCTCCTTCTTCTTCTTCCTCTCTCTCTCTCTCTCTCTCTCTCTCTCTCTCTCTCTCTCTCTCTCTCTTTCTCACACACACACACACACACACACATACACACCATTTGCAACCAAGCAAAACCCCAACTTTAATGAAAAGGGGTCATGTGTTTCAAAGAACGATTAATATCTTGGGCAATGCTAGACTAGCATACACACAGCAAGGTTTTCAAATCCTGAAGTTCAGCAAACGCAGCAAGCATAATTAGAGTGCCTGGATTCCGATTCTGAGTGGGGGCTCTTTCTTAAATGTGTGATATTATGCCTGCCTTTCCTTCCCTGATTTGCTGAAGCATTGGCTCCTGCCCCTCAAGCACCCCACCCAATTATTCCTGGAAGAGTTCCGTGGCTATCCCCTAGGAGCTTACAGTTATATCATTATCTGGCTAGTTTCTCATTCCTATATGCCTTCCTTTGTGGCCCCTTCCTGGTAAACCTCCTGAACTCAGATGAGCCGCTCTTTAAAAGCCTTCAGTCTGGCTTAGGACATGTCTGACATCAGTATCACTTTCAAGACCACACTGCTGGACCCCAGCTACTCCTGTTGAGTCATGCCCTAGGTCAAGCATCTCCCTTCCAGCACTGCCCCGTCACAGATCACCATCCGCGAATGTATATTGACATCAAGACACGGGTATCTTCGAAAGCCCGAAGGAATACTGTGTATGTGATGCAGACAGATGTTGGAAAAATTCTCTTTGATCTTTTAAGGTGTTTCTTTCTCTACTCGGCTATCAGAACAAGTCTTCCATTCTCCAAAATCTTACAGAGTTCTTAGAAAAATAAATATTTTTATTTCTTATGTAGCCACCTTCCACCCCAACCAACCCCAATTCTTTCATTGGCTTTAAGAACTAGAGAATCAGCGAGAGCTGCTCTAGAAGATACAATTAAATAATTTATGACACAGTAGTTTTCAGAACTTCAAAATATGGTAGTCCAGGAAATGGCTGCATTTTTCACTCAGTCACAAATATTTATTTTGTGACCATTGTTACTATAGCAGAGAGAATTTTATGTATGTAAAAATCTTCTATTGGCTAATAAGTAAGAAACCTGTAAATTGCTTGACACTAAACACTAACATCTAGCCACATAACTGAACTGGATTTCCATATTCAGAAGAATGAGACCCATGTCTCTCCCCATGCACAAAGGTGAATTCAAGATGGAGTAAATGTAATCCCCAAAGCTCTCAGGATCATCAATGAGAAGGCTTAAACAAATTTAAGAGTGCTATTGCAGGGCATACACAGATTAGCAAGTATAATGAAGGAGGTAAAGTCAAGATAGATGATTGGGACATTGAGATTAAAGTTTATTGAGCCAACCTGACCGATAAACACATGTGGGGTTCATTGAAGGGCGGAGGGATAGAAGGCTTGGCGAACCTCTGCTTTCCAGTTCTCAGGTCTCTTGCTTTCTGATGGTTGAACCAGGGTGCAGTGGCCTCAGCCAGCTCCCTGCTTCAGCTGGCAAGGCACACTTCCTGAAAGACATCCCTGAGGAGAAGCCACAGGGACCTAACCCGATGCAACCCTGGATGCTGGAGCAGCCGTGTGGAGACCCCTGCCAGTGCTGAGATGCTTACACGTTCACTGATTTGGCTTTCTTCCTGCAGTCAGCATCATAGTGTGTGATTTGTGAGATGGAGGACGACTTTGTGGAATCGTGTCAGACATATGGGTTAATGTTGAACTTGTGGGCTTGGGCAGCACTGTGTTGGGATGTTTTCTTGATGTGCACTTAACCTTTATATAAACCTCTCCCTTATACATGCGTTTCTGTGGATTTGTTTCTCTAAAGCACCCAAACTAACACAGGCATGCTGAAATTAAATCACTTATGTACATCAAAAGACTGCTTCAGGAAAGTAAAACAAAAGCACACAGTTCGGGGGAAAAATTTACCAATGGCACAGCAGACAATGTCTAATTACCAAACTATAAAACATCCTACAACCGTTCCATAAGAAAATAACAAACAACCCAATTAAGAACTGGAACGAAGACATGAAAAGACAGTTCACCAAAAATAATATTTCTGTTGGTAAGTATGTTGGGTAAATGGAGAAGAGCAATCTCATATTGGGAAGGGATTCTAAACAAAGTTGTGGTGAACCTAAGAAGACAATAAATCCAACTGCATGTTCCTGGGTAGACTCTATGAATATGTTTCCACCCAGCCCTGGATTAATCACCATGACACTGGCTTTACAGGCAACATAGTATTTATTCCTCAACGTCCACACTCAAAGGACTCAACATAGAAGCCGGGCTGAATGAACTGAGCCCTACCTCAAAACTACCTGCACCCTTAGATTCAGGACTGAAATGCTCTGATGGGAGAGGAAGTAGAAGGTAGCCACCCCAAGACTGTGGAAATGGTGGTCATTGGACCTTGGGTGGGAACCCTGACTTAGTGGGTGTCCAATGAAAGGGCACCCAGAACCATCATATAATTAATACCCCAATGATCCCTTTGCACTGATACAAAAGGTTTTAATCTGATAGGCAAGGATATGCAGTTTTAAGAAAGAAAAAAAAACCAGGAAATTTTCCCCTAGCACCAACCCCTATGCTCAGTGTAAACAGAGCTCAATCAATGAAGAAATTAATCTGTACAAAGCAACAACAGATGGATTACAGCTCACAGTTGAATATACTCACATAAACTCCCCCTATCAATAATAGCACAAAGAAATAGGTGTTAGATTTAAATAAGTATTTTAGAACCTATCGATTTGATGTGATTGTTTAGTGATTTATCTGGTAAAATTAACTGATTATTTTATATTAAAGCATTCTTTTTTTTAATCATTTTATTGGGGGCTCATACAACTCTTTTTACAATCCATAAATACATCAATTATGTAAAGCACATTTGTACATGTGTTGCCCTCATCATTCTCAAAACATTTGCTCTCCACTTAAGCCCCTGGCATCAGCTCCTCATTGATTCCCCTCCCTCCCTTCTCCCCACTTCCTCATAAACCCTTGTAATTTATACATTCCCCTAGCTGCTCTCATGACTTTCTCCTATTCCTCAAAGTTCGATAGTTTAACTATTATGTGCCTTGGTAACTTGGAATTCAGTCTAGCTGTTCTTTCAGCTTCCTGAATGGTTGCCTGGTTTTCATTCATTAAGCTGGGGAGATTTTCCTCCAAGAATTCTCACTATTGTTATAGATGACTTTATTGTGTCTTCTTCTGGTGATCCACCTTTTCTGATGTTATCTTCATAATATCAGACATAGCTTTTAGGTTTTCTTGAGCTTCCCTGATGATCTTAGATTTTTGTTCACATTTGTTAAAGTCTGCTTGCCTCTCCAAGTCACTGATGCACTTCTCTACTTTCTCCAGTCGATTCTTGAGGCATATGCTTCTGCTACTGATTTTTCTTAACTCCTCCATTTGCCTTTGGCGTATGGACTTTATCTCCTCTATTGTTTCATCCTTTTTCTTTAGTGTTTCCCTCATATCCTGTATGACTCCAAGCAGCATTCTATAAATTTCTTTCTGTGGCAGCGCAATGTCTGCTTCTTCTATGCGTGTCGCTAGGTTCAGGACATCTTCTGCCATTGGCTTTTGTTTCTCCTGTTTTTTCATTGAGGTCGTTGGGGCTGATGGCTGTTTGCGTTGCATTGTTTTAGAGGAGTGTGTTGCCATTTTCCAGGGAGTTGAAGAGCACTGGCTCTCTGGGATACTTGTAGGAATGCTTCTTTGAACTGCTACAGCTAGTTTCACGATAGAATTAGCCTACCACTTTATGCTCCTCTTGCTTCGCTCTCAAGGGGAGTTCCCCAGAAGGCTATTGGGTTCCCTGATTTGATGTAGAGCACTGCGAATGGCAGGAGGAATTGCCCTGGCCAGGTAGATCACTGCAGAGGTTGGGCAGAGGTTCCCACAGCAGCTTGGAACATTGGTGAGTGTTGGCCAAGCTGCCTTAGGCCATGTGAGGCACTAAGGTAGGCAGGAAGAAGTCCCCTCAGTCACCTTCACTCCCTTCTTTCAACTTCTCGCTGTACAGCGTCCTTTTCTTTCTTTCTAGTTCTCATGTCTCTTGCTTTCTGATGGTCGGACCAGGGTGCAGCTGCCTGGGCCAGGTCCCTGCTTTAGCTGGCAAGGCTCACTTCCTGAGAGACATTCCTCAGCTCCTCTTTGTGGTACACATGCAGATGGGACAGCAGAGGGCAGGAGCTAAAGCATTCTTAAGGCACTGTAAGCTTTCCATCTCAAAATGTATATGTAATATATTACTGGATTTAGTTGACAAGCCTTGAAAATTTTTGCATCTATTTTTCACAATGTCGTTGGACTATAGTTTTCTTTACCAATTTTTATGGATTACATTATTACATTACATTAGTGATAAGTGATATATTAACTTCACAAAATAAATTCAGTTTATATGTGTGGAATAGTTTATATGGGCTTTTTCGGTTCATTAAAGATAAACTCAGCAGTATCTCCTCCAGGAGATAAAGTAGAGGACATATGCTGATAATTTTATTCAACACTTAAAGATCTAATCACATGTTTTGCTAGCTAACAACATAAGACAAAGGAAAGATATTAAAGGTATTCAACTGGGGAAGGAAGAGGCAAAATTATCATTATTCACAGATGATATGATTCTATATATTGAATATCCCTTAAAATCCACAAGCAGAGTGTTGGAAGCAATAGAGGAATATGGCAGAGTGGCAGGATACAAAACCAACAAACAGAAGTCTAATGGACTGCTCTACACATCAGACAAGACCACAGAAGAGATGATTAAAAAGATAGTACCCTTTACAATTGCTAAGCACAAATTGAAATACCTAGGGATACACCTGACTAAAAGAAATGAAAGATTTATATGAGGAAAACTATAAAACACTACTTCAAGAAATCAAGAGTGACCTCAAAAAATGGAAGAATATCCCATGCTCGTGGATTGGCAGACTGAATAGAGTAAAGATGTCAATTCTGTTCAAGGCACTATATAAGTTCAATGCTATCCCAATACAAATACCACCATCCTTCTTCAAAGAATTGGAAAAACAGATCACCAACTTCATATGGAGAGGAAAGAAGCCCAGAATTAACAGAGAACTCCTTAAGAAGAAGGACAAAGTGGGAGGGCTTGCTCTACCTGATTTTAGCATATACTGTATAGCCACAGTAGTCAAAACAGTGTGGTACTGGTAAAATGACAGATATTCAGACCAATGGAAAAAAGCCGAAGACCCAGAAATAAAAACATCAGCATAAAGGCAACTGATCTTTGATAAGGGCCCAACAAATATTATATGGAAAGCAGATGCCATCTTCAATAAATGCTGCTGGAAAAAATGGACATCTACCTGCATAAAAATGAAACAAGACCCTTATCTCACTCCATGCACTAGAATAAACTAAAGGTAGATCACAGAGGAGGTGAGCAAAGGGCCTGAACAGAAGTTTCACAGAGTCTTAAATCCGAATGGCCAATAAACATATGAGAAAATGTTCCTGATCATTAGCCATAAAAGAAATGCAAACCAAAACAACTATGAGATACCACCTAACACCTTCAAAGATAGCCCAATTCAAAAAATCAGAAAGCAACATGTGTTCGAGGGGCTGTGGGGAAATAGGAACTCTCATCCACTGCTGGTGGACCTGTAGGTAAGTACAGTCACCATGGAAATCGATTTGGCGATTTCTCAAACAGATGGAAACTGGGTTACCATATGACCCAGCAACCCTCCTACTGGGCATATACCCAGAAGAGGCAAGAAACAAACCACGGCCAGATATCTGTGCTCCAATGTTCATTGCGGCACAGTTCACAATCACAAGGAGTTGGAAACAACCCAAATTTCCATCAACAGACGAATGGATTAAAAAACTGTGGTACATACATACAATGAAGTACTATGCATCGCTAAAAAGCAGTGGTAAACACATGAGAGAACAGAAAGGTAAGTGCAAAAGGGGTGCAGAGAAAAAGCTACTCTATAAAAACACTCCAGGGGTGAGGCCCAGGTAGTATGGCAGGGGTCAGACCAAAACCAGGGGTACATATGGCAGCCAACTAAAACTGGCGTGGAGGGAGGAAAGGGAAAAGGAAAAAAATAAAAGATGTGTGACCCACCCAAGGGGAGGGTATTGTTTGTGTCTCCACAGGGAAAGAGGGACCAGATAAAAAGTCAGTGCCAGACGAATGCAATGTGCATAAGCAAATGTGGTGAATAAAGCTGACGGTGACAGGCTATCAAAAGATATAGCGTCTGGGGTCTTAAAGGCTTTATGATAAACAAGTGGCTATCTAGCTCAGAAGCAACAAAGCCCACATGGAAGAAACACACCAGCCTGTGTGACCATGAGCTGTCGAAGGGATCAGGTACCAAGCATCAAGGAGCAAAAATCATATCATTGTAAATGTGGGTGAGTGCAGAGTGGAGACTCAAAGTCCATTGGTAGCCAACCGGACACCCCCTTACTGAAGGGTTGTGTGGAGGAGATGAACCAGTCAGGGTGCAGGATAGCAATGATGAAACATATAATTTCCTCTAGTTCTTAAATGCTTCCTCCCCCTCCCACTATCATGATCCCAATTCTACCTTACAAATCTAGCTAGACCAGAGGATGTACATAAGTACAGAGAGCAACTGGAAACACAGGGAATCCAGGACAGATGACTCCTCCAGGACCAGCGGTGAGAGTGGCCATGCCTGGAGGGTGGAGAGAATGTGGGGTAGAAAGGACGGAACTGAACAAGAATCTACGTATAGCTTCCTCCCTGCGGGAGGGATAGCAGAGAAGGCGGCGGGGGAGATGTTGGACAGTGTAATATATGACAAAATAATAATAATTTATGAATAATGAAGGATTCATGAGGTAGGGGTCAGTGGGCAGGGAGGGGCAAAATGAGCAGCAGATATTAAGGACTCAGGTAGAAGGCAAATGTTTTGAGAATGATGATGGCAACAAATGTACATATGCTCTTAACACAATGGATGTATATATGGATTGTGATAAGAATTGTATGAGCCCCCAATAAAATGATTTAAAAAAATTTATGATGTAAAGGAAGCTATCATTTTCCACTATTTTTTTCCTAATAAGATTCAAGATGTTCTCAGTATCTTTGGATTTCATTAGGAGGTACCCAGATATAGATTGAAATACCTTATCTACCAGTTCTAACTCTTTGGAAATCTTGGATTCAATTTCTACTGATGTCTTTCACTTACAAACTGATGCCATATTTTACTGTTTACTGGCATGTATTTTCTTTTTTTACTGTATGCTGCCAATTTAGATGACACTGTGTTATTAGTCTGGGTAGACTAGAGAAACAAATCCATGGACACACGTATGTGTTTAAGAAAGATTTATATATAAGAACAATTGAACATTGAGAAAACATCCCATCCCAGTCCAGATCAAGTCCCAGAGTCCGATATTAGCCCATAGGTCCGATACCAATGTATAAAGTCCTCTTCAGACTCACAAACTCATGAAATGATGCCAAATGTAGATCACACAGTGGGTGGAAAGCCTTTGGATCCAGTGGCATTGGAAACATCTCAGCGCAGGCAGGGGTCTCTGCATCAGGATGGGTCCATGTGTCTTGTCAGCTGCTATGTTTCCCAGGGAGTGTCAGAGAAAGAAGTGTCTCCCACCTCCAAGGAGGAAGTACCGGATTTCCCAGAGGTCACATTGGCTATCTCTAGATTGACAGGCTAGGCTCCACCCCTACACTCTTAATCCTCAAAGTGACACCAGATTAGACTACCACAGACACATTGGATTCTTGTGGTGAGGTGCGATTGAGTTAGCTATGATTCACAGCAACCTGGTGGACAACAGAAGAAAACTCTTCCCAAACATGTGCGAGGTTCACCATTGTGACGTTTGAGCTCTTTGTGGTGGCATTGTGTCAATCCATGTCATCAAAGGCCTTCATTGTTGCTGCCCCATTCACTTTACCAAGCATGATGTCCTTTTCCATGTCTAGAGACATTATGTTCAAAGTAGGCAAGATGAAGTCTCACCATCCTCTCTTCCAAGGAGCAGTCTGGCTGTTGCTTGTTTTTTTGGCATTCCACGGTACTTTCAATAGGTTTTGCCTTCATTTTGTCTGCTTGACCTACCTTTTGGGATTTTCAGTTCCATTTTGTTAATTCATAATTTCTTCCTTTTCCTTTACATACTCTATTTTCAAGAGCAAATTTCAAAGGCTTCTCTGGCCTTCACTTGCCTCTTTACCTTCTTCCCTGACTTTTTAATGATCTTCTGATTTCTTCATGCTTTATGCCCTTCATGTCATTCACAGCTCATTGGGTTTTCTGTAATTAGTGTTCAATGAGTAAAATATTTCCTTGTGATGTTCTCAAAATTCTGTTGGTATAGACTCAAGGCTGTATTTTTGCTCTCGTGGAATTGTTTTAATTTTATTCAACTTCAACCTGAACTCACATATGAGCAATTAACGGTAGCCTCCACTGTCAGCACTTGGCCTGATTTCAGTTGCTGATATTGATTTCCATGCATTCCATCTTGGAAGCCCACATGTATAGTCTTGTTTGTTATTGAAAAGGGTATTTATGGGGAAGAAGTCATTGGTCTTGCAAAATTCTATCATGCGCTCCACACATTATATGCATCAAGGCCATATTTTCCAACCATTGTGTCTTTCTCTTTTTTTAACTGTTTCATTCCTATCATTGCTAATAACCAATGTACCTTGATTATATATTTGACCAATTGAAGACTGAAGACACTGATCAAATCCTTCAGTTTTGTCATCACTGGTGTAAATGGTTGGTGCATAGCTTCGAGAAGCCGTTAGATTGAATGGTCCTCATACGGAGATGGATATTGTTCTATCGCAGACAACACCATACTTTCAAAATAGGCCTTGAGATTCTTTTTTTCTGGTGATGAACACAATGTTGTTCTTCTTGATTCTGTCATTCCTGGCATCAGAAAGCATATAACTCTCTAATTCAAAATGCTCGATACCCAATACCAGTCCACTTCCGCCCACTCTATAGTCCTACTTGGTACATCAAAAATTCCAATTATAGGATGTTTGTAGCTGTTGCTTCTCATTGTAAGTAGTTACCCATCAACAAATAACGTCCTGAAAACCATACTCCATCCACATCATGATGGTCGACTCAATTTTGAGAAAGCAACATTGTCTCAGTCGTATGTGGAGAGCCTTCCAACCTGAGGCGTATCCTCTGGTGCACCCTCTGAGAGTTTCCCACTGCCCTTCCTGAGATTTTCAGAATCTGACAATGTTCTGCTAATCTTCACAAGGTCTTCAGTGGCTAATTCCCCTGAAATGCACAGTCTATTCCATCTTTGCAGTCGTCTTTTAGTCTGGGAGCTTTACTGAAACTTGTGCATTTTGGGTGACCCTGCTGGTATTTGAAATACCAGTGACATAGCTTCCAGGGTCATAGTAACATCGAAGCCACCACAGTAGGACAAAAGGACAGACAAGGGAAAGATAGGGAATACAGGTTAGAATCCATTCCTCGAAAGAGTTTTAGTATTCTTTTCTAACAAGTAATCCAGTTTTTTTTAACAGATCCTTTTAGCTCAGTTAGGCTTAGTTTCTTTATTTTTTAACTTAAGCCTACTTAAAATTTCAATTTAGTTTCAAAGTGTGCTCCTTACGTTAATATGTGGACGTATTATGGTCTCACGTGAATAGAGAGGTTTTATTAACACACTTGTACTATAACTGTGCTGGAACTTCAAAGCACCCCCAAACTGCTTGCATTCGGATATAAATATTTAACTCTCAGATTTACAATACATAATCTGAACTCATGGGGTCACATCCTGTGCATGTTTAAACAAATGCACATTGGAAGACCCATGTTCCATGATTCATCTTCACATAAACTTCTAGGACAGAGACATTCTGCCGAATTCCTTTCCCTTGGGCACCCAGGAAATCCAGAATCCAGCCCACATAGAGCCAGGATTTATGATCTCTCCTCAGCTGACTGACACTGTGAAAGTTCTTGAACTCTACTTATGCTCCGTGGAAGAAATATGTCTCCAAGAAGAAACCTTTGCTAACGGAGGGGCATTCGTGAAATGCACCTTATGCGTTCTCATAATTCAAGGGTCACAGTCTTATTTTACCTTTGTCTGACTTATTCCATAGATATATGTTGCAAAAAGTAGGTCCAGTACCTCAATGTTGTTATGCATAAGTGGAAAAATCCCCCTTTATATTATTTTGTTGTTTATGTTTTAGTTTCTAAGTTTAATGACTCATTTTTTGTTAGTCTGATCATAATAAGAATTTATACTTGAGTATAATGCTGAGTAAAAATATACTTTCATCATATTTGCTTGAATAGTTGAATTTTAATATTTATTCTTAAACTGTCCTTTGAGTACATATTAAATTGTATTTACTATTTATTTAGAAGAACATAAAATTATGTATCTAATTGCCTCAGTTTTTAACATAAGAAGATGTAATTAAAATTTAGGTTTGTCATATTTTGACTAGTAATAAACTTTTATAATTAATACAAATCATGTATTAAATTATCATATTTTCAAACTCCTAAAGTCAACAAAAATGTATGCAATGATTTTTTTATTAAAGTTTTACATTCCATTTGCAAGTATCAATTTCATCATACTGATCATATTTTTACAATTCTCTATGTTGTTATTTGTTTCTGTCTTTTTAAAAATTAGATCAGAAAATCTGATAAAGATATTTTGACATGTGACTCAACAAATGCATTTCCATATGTTTTATACTGCCTTTAATTTAGTTTTTACCACTCTTCTGTCGGCTTTCCATACAGTGTTTTATTTTATGTTGCTATGATACCGTAAGGTATGCCACCAGTATTTCAAATACCAGCAGTGAAATGCAAGGTGGACAGTTTCCACAGAATTCCCAGGCTAAGGACTAGAACAAAAAGAGGAGTAGGTAGTCCACTTCTGAGGGATGAATCCCAGAAAACCTTATGGACACCAGTGGGACACGTTCTGATATAGAGCCAGAATATGGGCTCTTATTAAGTGTAGAAATGCCAAGCATATTCTTCCCTTTTGGTTTTCTAACTCCATGCCGTTGCATATTTAATTGCACATAGAAATTAAAAATGACAGGACAGAAATAAAAGACCAAAAAGAACTGAAAAGAGGATTCTAAAGGGAAGATTGAAAGAGCAAGGTAAAAATGAAATATGCAACTACTTGGAGTTACGAGAGCCAAAAGGGAAGAGCATGCTACATATTTCTCATGCTGAAAGAAGTGAAGAAAAACTTCAAGTCTTGAGTTGAAAAACTCTCTAGGCAAAATGTTGAATGACAAGAGAAGGACAATACTAAAAAAATGGAATTATATATGTATATGTATAAGGACTCACAGGTGACTGTGAATAAAGAATTTGTTGGTATTTAACCAATTAAGGAAGTAGCATACAATAAAGAATCAATGGTATTAAAACAGGAAAAATTCCAAGCTACACTTAATACATTGGAGGAAAAAAAAAACTGGCTCCAGGAACTGACAGATTACCAGCTGAACATTTCAAGCAATAGATATGGCACTAATGGTGACCCCCACTTATGCCAAGAAATTTGGAAAACAGTTACCTGGCCAACAGCCTGGAAGAGATTCCCATTATTACCAATTCCAATGAAAGGTGATTGAATAGAAAGTGAAAATGATCAAATGCTATGAAAAATCCCAAGGAGCCTGAAAGCACTGTCGGGTTCATAACATACTGCTAACCAAAAGGTGTTCAGTTCCAAGTTGCCAGCTGCTGTGAAGGAGAGAGGTGAACATCTGCTCTTATAAAGATCTACAGCCCTCGTATTGTGAATATCACACACAAATAAAATATAGCTACAGATAATTCGAAAGCATTTGGAGCAATATATTGAAATAGAATTTGAATTGCTAGAAATTCAAGCTGGATTTAAAACAGGTCATGGAACAAGGGTTATCATTCTTGGTTCCATATGGATCCTGGCTATAAGCACAGCATCTCAAAAGCATGAATAAAATCTGTGTCCCATGATTATGCAAAGAGAGTTGACTGTGTGGATCACAATAAATTATGAATAACATTGCATATGTGTACATTCATTATCCTCATCATTCTCAAAACATGTATGTAAGGATTGTGATAAGAGTTGTATGAGCTCCCAGTAAAATGATTAAAAAATAAAGATTAGCATTGCAAACAATGGGAATTCCAGAACACTGAGTGGCGCTCTCTTGTGATATGTCTGTAGATCAAGAGGCACTTTCAAAATAGAACAAGTGAAAGCTATGTGGGTGAAAATCAGAATAAAGCAGGCACTAAAGTTATCTCACCATAGTTTATCAATCTATATGCTGAACACATGATTCAAGATGATGGAGAAGTCAGCATTATAATTAGAGGAAAACTGACTAACAACCTGTGATATATATAGATGGCACAATCTTGCTTGCTGAAAGTGCAGTGGACATGAAACTGACAGAGAGCAAACACTACCACCTTCACTACGGTTTACACCTCAACATAAAAACAACAACAACAACAACAACAACACACAAAGTAGCTCACAACTGGAACACTATGCAACATCATTATAAAAAGATCATTATAAACAGATAAAAATTGAAAACTGTCAAGGATTCCATTTTATTTGAATCCATAATAGATTCCATGCGATAGACTTGGGTCAAGTTCGTTGGGCCAGGATTCTTCTATGGTGTCATCAGATGAGTGTTCTGCTGTGAAGCAGTAGATCAGTTGTGGGAAGGTAAGTACCACCTCCTTAATCTTGTCACAATCTTGATATAATCTTGTCACAATCTTGATACAATTTAAGAGAGAGTTTTATTTGGGGGTTGGCCTACAATTAGTAAAGATTGACATAGTGGGGACATGAGCTTACTTCTACTAGATCAGGATCCTGCATCTAGTTCATCCACTTCCTATCACATGACCTGATAATCCCAGGAGCCATCCGCAGACTGCCAAACATGGATTCATTTTATGTGCATGCTCCAGCCTATGGTCCTGCTGCTGCTGCTTTCCTGATTCCTGGTTCATTGGCCTTCACAGCTCCATAGGTTATCAGAGGCTTCCTGCTTAGTATCTGTACCATGAACTTGAATGTGACTAGATTTACCCCTTCTACAACTTTGTGACCCATTTCTTGACATAGATCTCTTTCTATAGACATATCCATGTATGTGTCATTGATTTTGTGTCTTTATACAACTCAGCCACATGCAATTCCCGGGTAATGACAAATGTCATTATTTAAATCCATTGTAAATAATCTCTATAAAGTGTTCAAGAGAGAAGCTGTTACCTTGAGGACTAAAGTGCAGTGCACCCAGGTCATGACATTTTTAATAGCCTCCTGTGCAAAGGCAAAAGCTGGACAACGGATAAGGAAGAGTGAAGAATTGTTGCCTTTGCCTTGTAGCTGTAGTGAAGAATATTGAATAGCCTAGGACTTCTAGAAAAGCATTCCAGCACATTTTGCAAGCTATACAACCAGAGCATACCTTCTATCCTCTGGAGTGCTAGCAGGAACCAGTTGCTGCAGAAAACCCTCATGTGTGGTAAAATCGAGGGTCAACAAAAGAAAGATGATGCTCAAGAAGATAGATAGATTGACACAGTGGCTACAACAACAAGCTCAAATCGGGCCACACTTGTGAGAACGGCAGTGTTTCCCCTGATTGTACATATGGTCAGAACATCAGGGACTACACTTCACAGTGCCACCATGCTTAGTTACTGTTTACTTAATATTGTCAACATATTGTAATTATTCATTGATTAATAAATGTTCTCATTTTAATTCTATTAAGTTTTTGCTGTTTAAATATTGTATTAGTCTATGTACTTTAAATAAACAAATCTACAGAAATGCATGTATAAGAGAAAGTTTTACATAACGGGTAAGTGCACATCAAGAAAACATCCCAACCCAGTGCTGTCCAAGCCCACAAGTCCGACATTAGCCCATATGTCCAACATCAATCCAAAAATCCTCCTCCATCTCACAAAACAGACATGATGATGTCGGCTGCAGCCGGAAAGCCAAAGCAGTGAGCATGTAAGCATCTCAGCGCTGGCAGGGGTCTCCACACGGCTGCTCCAGCACACAGGGCTGCATCGGGGTAGGTCCATGAGGCTTCTCCTCAGGGATATCTTGCAGGAAGTGAGACTTGCCAGCTGAAGCAGGGAACTGGCTAAGGCAGCTGCACCCTGGTGCAACCATCACAAAGCAAGAGACCTGAGAACTCAAAAGGAGAGGCTCACTGAGCCATTTATCCCTCCACCCTTCAATTAACCCCACATGAGTTTATTGGCCAGGTTGGCATAATAAACTAACTACCTCAAATATTTTTATCCATGAAAAGTATCTTTTAACCTAAACTATATTATGTTTTTGTCTTCTTATTATCACTTATGTATATATTTCACTTCCATTTTCTGCTGTATTTCTTACTTCCACTAAAAAAAATTTGTCCTAGTAAACTTTCCTGGATTCTCAGAAAAATCTTCAGTTTTATTCTCTTTACTCCGTCTTTTAAATGTGTTTTCTTAAAAATTCTTCATGAACTATATTTGTTTTTCTGTTAAGCTTCTTTGTTTTATCCAAATCATGCTATTTTTTTCATTTTTCTCTTCTCCCTTATGGCCTTCTAATGAGTTTTCACACAAGTTATAACATCATTTACATAATATTTGGGATGCATAGCATAGCTTTTGATTTTTCTGGTGATTATAATCAATACATTTCAGAAGAGATATATCCCATTGGTGTTCTCATATTTTTGTTTTTCTTGTTCTACTTTAATATTAGACAATATCCCAGAGCTGTTCTTTGGCTTTTCTGTGGATTATTCAATATTAGATGCCTTCTTAGATGAATACCTAGAGGTGATGCACTCCTCAGAGTCCAATTTTCAGTTCATGGAAGATTATAACCAGTGTAATCTTTCTGCCCAATCCTGTGACTCTCTAATCAATGAGATACAATACAATCACAACACCAGCACTGAAACAAACCAATAAATCAACCTTCCTGTACTGGCATCTCTTTCAATGATCTTACTGACTGTATCCCTTACAACTTATCTCTGTTTTTCAACCACAAAGAACAATCCTCACAAATCCTCTCAGAAATAAAATATGCATAAATCCCTTTGTCCTTTTCTATCATGGAGTGGCTTGTTTCAAGACAAAAGTACCAGGAGATAAAGGGAAAGTAAATAGTTCTCTTTCTGTGATTAAAATGTAAGTAAGTAATTCCTTAAATTTTAGTGACTAATTTTGGTTTCTGTAAAAAAAAAAATCCAAAATGTTTCTATTTACCAGTTTAATTCAGCTGGTTCAATGGGAAAGTATACACCCTCATGGATTTCCTTTACTATGATCTTAGAATGTAGTATTACAAAAGAAATATAACGTTTGAGATTGATTGCAAAGTATAAACATCATCCTTCATTGAAACCTAAATGTTACATCCATATTTTAACTGGTTGAACTGTTTTCTTTTTATCCTCTTCAAGTCTATGATTCTTTGATTCTAGAATACTAATTATTTAAACTTGGCATCACATTATGTAAAATATTTTTAATTTATATATTTATAAATGTAATCTAAAGCTGTATCTATTTATAAAAGTATCTTCCTTATTTAATTACATGGCCTAATCAATCAAATGCAATTATCAAAGATAAAAAAGAAAAATACAAATAGAATATTTTAGGAATGAAACAGAGGACATCACTACAGACACTAAGGACAGAACTACAACTCTGAGGAAGAACTACAGAAAACCCATCATGCATACATTTCATAACTTAGATGAAATGGATCAATACTTTGAAGAAAGAGAAATTCATCCAATATAATGCATATAGGAGGAATAATTCAAAAACTATTAAAAACATTGAAACCATAATGTTTAGAACACTTGAAAATGAAATTTTTAAGCCCATATGGTTTCACTGGAGAATTCCACAAAATGTTTAAAGCAGAAATAAAGACTTAGAACAAAAGTCTCTGCTGGCAGATAACATGATAATTGACATGGAATTTCCAAAGAATATACCAAAAATATCTGACAACTAATAAATAATCCAGCAATGTCATATGACAGCATATAAAAGTTGATACTTATTTTAAAACAAAAAGTTTAAAAAAGTAATATCATTTGCTAATGATCATTTGATGACCTCACCGGAAACTTCTAAAATAGGCATTTTCTTAATCAGTGTAAGGAGTCATAACCTTCTCAACATTTTCTAAACTGTGTTTTACAGAATAATAGTTCTATCAGGATTCTATTATTTTTTTATACAAAAAGGAGCTGGGACTTGGGAAATTAAGAAAAGCCCTTTATTAAGTACCAATCTTTTGAAAACTTTCAATACATGCTTCATATTAAACATTTAGGAAAATGACTTATTTTATAACTAATCCAGAGAAGCCACATGCATACACCCTTTTCTACTGATGACTGAGAAAATATTCCCATACCTAGGTCAATTAAAACACGGATTTAGTGGAAGCAGGGGTACAGTAGATAACTTTTAGAGAGACAGCACAAACTTTCTAAACCTGTCATTCAGCTGCTGCTTGTACTAATGAATCCTTGAAGTCCACAGAAAGCCTGACTTATGAACATGATGTCACTTGACTTACTTTTCAACGTAATCTCCCAAAAAACCCAAAATCTATTAATCACGCATGGTTAATAAACCATGTGCTAACACATGTGATGTGTTACTTTCACAAAGCCTTCCTGTGGGTTAGGATTTATAGATGTCTAAATTATCTCAGATACCCCCCACCCCACCCCACACACACACACAACACACACAAGTGCTTTGCTTGTTTTGAAACTCTCAATAAGTAAATGTCTATGTACTGATCTCTTTTATACTAAACTAGGATTTCTGAAATCTTGCTGGCCTATCTCAAGTTTGTTTTTGTTTGTGATTCTGTTTTCCCTCAGGACCACAGCTGTTAGAGGAAGCCAATGTTGATGAAGTAAATAAATGGAAAGGAAATGAGGTAATAAGACATTAGGAATGCAATTATTAAATACACAAATGTTTGCTTTGAGTAGACAATGTATGATTACCGGCTGAGACCACTACTTATCTGCGTTTTTCAGCTTCCTGGAAGATGCACCCTAGTGCAACGTTGCCCATTTATTGTGGCACAAAACAATTTTACATTCATTTTTGCCACAACTAAGAGAACATTTTTATTTGGCAAATATTTCAGATGGAGCATTGAACTGAGTGTGGTTGAGATGTAGCATGTAATCTTGCTGCAAGTAAAAAAATTAATAGACACAGCTTAATATCAAAACAGAGATGATTCTCCCTTAAAAGTCATGTCTTTACTAGAATATGAAAGAAGTATGCTGAAACAAATGAGAAAGGGAAGTCAGGGCAGTAGTAAACAAGTCAGTTTAAAAACAAACAAACAAATGCAGTGTGCATTAAAATTAATGAGTTTATGGGATATTATATATATAATTTCCCATAAACTATATATGAAATACTGTTACTGATACTTTTATATTACAGAAAAGACTGTCTCAATTAAGGAACCTTCGTGGTTCTTTGGTACCCTGGTGAAATAGTGGGTTATAAGTTGGGCTTCTAACCAAAAGGTCGGTAGTTTGGGTCCACCAGCTGCTCCTCAGAAGATAAATGAGGCTTTCTACTCCTTTAAGGATTTAGCATCTGAGAAACCCACAGGACAGTTCTCTGTCTTATTGGGTTGCTATAAGTCTGAATCAACTCAATAGCACTGAGTTTGGGTTTAATTCCACTCTTCAAGATAAAGCTTAGGCTGTCTGTTCCCAGAAGAATCCACTCTCTGCCTGTGAAACCTGAACAAGGCAGTTCTACTCTATCCTATAGAGTCACCATGCCAGATTCAACTTAATGGCAATGAGTTTAGTGGCTTCGCAGATTAGACACTGGTCTGCTAATGGTAACACTTGTGGTTCAAATCCACCAGTTGCTCCATAGGGGAAACCCAAGCCTACAAAATATATGGTCATGGTTGCCTTTGTTTTGTGTAATTATCTGTATAGGGAAACTTGGATGCGTGGAATCACCAAAGCAGTAGCTGGGATGATGATTACCGGGGGACACAGAAGGGAGGCAAAAGAAATGTTTACCACAAAGAAGAGAAGGTTCCAGAGTTGATCTTGGCAGTGATCACCTAGCCCTTCTTCATATGAAGAGAGGCCCGGTGGCATAGTGCTTATGCATTGGGCTGCTAACTGCAAAGTCAGCAGTTCAAAACCACCATCCGATTGGTGGGCTAAGAAGGGGCTTTCTACTCTCTAAAGAACTACAGTTTTGGGAACTCCCAGAAACAGTTCTACCCTGTCCTGTAAGGTCAAGGCGAGTCGATACAAACTCGGTAACTGACCTTTTTTTCCTGTATATGATTAAGATACTGAAAGGTGTGATATGTTAATTATAGCTTATGGTTTTTTTTAAAAAAGATTTACACCAGGGGTGTGTATGGTTGATGTGAATCAGGATCTACCCCACGACAGTGAGGTGTTTTGGTTTCACTGACTCCGTTTTTGCTGAATTGACTAATAATGCTTTCCAATTTCATTTCTTTATCTTTAGTTCCTTCTAATATACAACGTGCAGTAGGCTTTTTAAACCTTCGCTTAAATGATGATGTCTCAATGAGGCGCTGTCAGAGAGATCCTTTCTGAAATTTTCTGTCCCACAGCTCCTGCTTCATTTTTAGCCAGAACACTTATTACCACAAAACACATTGCATGATTTTACTTATTTTATTTCTGTGTTTAAGTTATCACTACTATCCATCCAGAAGGGATGTGCTGCAAGTGTGGGAATTCTGATGGTATTATTCATTATATTATCCCGTGTAACAGAACAAAACGTAGTACAGAGTAGATGCTCAAGAAACCTTTGCTGAGCGAATAAAGGAATATTTTAAAAGGTGTCAACATCTACAACAAATTGCATTGTGTAACCAAATACATATCTGTAACTCATAAATTTTATATGAATATAATTAAATTATTCAACCTCAGCAAGAAATTATATTAGGGTGATTCAAGAAGTTCATGGAAAAATGCAATTAAAAATAAAGAAAAATTTCCATGAACTACTTGAATCCCTGTCACATACAGATATGTTGTTAAAGTGTGAAGACTAACATAATAAAGATGACCAACTATTGCCAATGATTAAAATCATCTTTCCATGTATGTTGATAAAACAACAAAGAATAAAAGCACAGCTCTCCTTTTAGAGCAGGAAGTTTTCTCTAAAATAAGTATTGTCTGAATGACTTGAGTGCTTCTCACATTTTAATGCACTTATCAATCACTTAAGAATCGTATTAAAAATTAGTAAGTCTGCATGGGAGAATGGACATGAAATTTTGCATTTCTAACAATGCAAATGCTGATGCTGATTGGCTATGGATGAAGATGTAAGCAACAATGTTTAAATAATTTTCCAGAAGTATTAAATTATATACTCATTTGATTAATAAAAGAAATAATATCAGACACATTTTCCGCCCAATAGGAAATAAATGCATTTAAATACAGATTATTTTGAATTTACCTCATGAGACTAATACTACCCTGCGGGGGAATAGTTGTTTGCTCCTTAAGCAAATGGGACAGGACTGACAACTTCCATGGTTCCTGGTCCATGGCAGAATGCTGATGGCTCAGCATGGGAGCTGATGCAGCAATGGCTGGCCTGCCTCTGCCTGAGACACACTGGTCTCCTGTTCCCTGACTGAAGCTGCAGAGGCAGCTTATTAATTACTTAATTTCCTCCGCTCATTCCCGCCTCCTGTGTGTGAAAAACTTCCTGTGTATTAATGCTTCTTTGTAAACCAAAGTGTGAGCATCCTTTTGTGTAAATCTGTCATGTGGTGTATGCAGTGTGCAGGGAACGTATGTAAGCCTACACCTAATACAGTTCAGATGTATCCACCTTATACTACTGAATAGTTCCACCTTCTCTCCTTCCAGTGCTGATCTTCCATGTCTTTCTCTGTATTTTTCCTAAGAGTATTTACCATCTTTTGAAAAACTATATACTTTACTTAACATATACGTATATACATAGCAAGTATTCATTGCTAAACAAGATAGAGAAGAAACATTTTCTTATTAATATATATTCTTGTGGTAAACCATGTATATATAAATATATAAAAGTACATGCACTATATATGTTGTGTATATATATATGGGTGTATATATGTGTATACATGTATATGTGTCTATATTCATTGTATATATGTAAATGTGTGCATATGTGTGTATATATGTATATATACACACATATTTTGGTTTACCACAAGAATATATGTTCATGAGGAAAGATATCTTCTCTATTTTATTTAGTAATGGATACTAGGTAGCGCAACATCTGATAAATACATGTTAATTTAATTTGATATTTATGTCCTATTTATTCATGACAAGGTTGTGAAAGTTGTATCACTCTTTTCAAATCCTATTTTGGAATTGTGATCTATTTCATTAACTTGGAATATTAGTTATTAAATTTCTAGGTTTTAATTTAATCATTTTAAGAATATATACCTTTCTTTAAATCTTGGTTTAATTCTGCAGATTTTGTTATACATCATGTTGAATATTTTCTATTCATTTTTATTGGATTTTCTATTGTTAGATTCTGTTTATGTGTTTTAGGATAATTAGCTATTTAAAATTTGCTTCTTCTAAGAAATCGGTTCTTCTAAAGCACATTCTTAAAATTTATTTCTGTCCAAATTCAAATGACATATTCTGTGTCTTGTTAACCTACTGAAAATGATGAAAATGTGCTTTAATACTTAAAAATTAATCATTGTTCACTTGTGAATTACACTATGTGTGTTTGAAAAATTGGATATGCACAGTTTATAAATGTAGTACGATATACTCCCATTAGGTAGAGATCACCAATTATGCTGCTGAAATATCCTCTATGTTTGCTAATCACAGTTAAAATTAACTTATTGGTAGTAAGCTTGAGTGAGTCTCAGTTATATATCAACAACAAAGTTGCTAGTTGTTGTGTGGTAGTGTTTAGACATTCTTGACAGTGACCCTATCTACAGTTGATCAATCAGGCTCATGTCTCACCATTATTTTGTTTCAATCAGTGTTATGTTTTGCCCATTGTTGTGTCAATTCCCATCTTTAAGGGTTATTCTCAATACAAGGAAGAAAAGGGTAGAGGGGTCATAGGGCATTAATCCACCCAAGGGGAGGGTATTGTTTATATCTCCACAGGGAAAGTGGGACCAGACTTCAACCCAGTGTCGCAAGGTGTGAATGCAATATCCCGGCATGGAGGAGGGAACCGGTGGAGAGGTCTGGGAGGCTGGCCCCAGCACCATAAATTAAGTGGATTCCTGCCCCTCCCCCGAAAAGAATTTGTTCCAAAGGACGACATTGAATCTGCAGCTATGGGAGATGGACATATTTGATCAGAGCACACGGGAGCAGATGAAGGGGCAGGAGGAGAGAGTGGAGCACAGCCTGGCCCACCAGGCCGTGATGATGATGTTCCTGAGTAGAGCAGCCAGTCCACAGAGAGAACAACATGTCTGGCCCTACTATGAGACATGATGCCCCTCAGTGACTAAGGGCGATACAGGGGACAGCACCGGAGACACAGTGTGGGAATTGCACCTGACCTGATCCCACCACATCGAGGCAAATCACTGGGGGAGTGCAGCGGAACAGCAAGGGAATGGAGTGGCAAGGTCCCCAGGGAATGCTGAAAGTGGACTTTGGGGCCAGGGCGTGGTGCCCCAACAGACTGGACTGGAAAACGCTCCTAAGGGCCAGCAAACGATCCCTGAACTAACTACAAGCTTTTCTCTTGTGAACTGTTTTGTTCTGTTCTTTTTCAGTGGTTTGTTTTGGTTGTTTTGTTGTCTGGTTGTATACTGTTGCTTTGTTTTCCTCTGTCTAGTTTTCGTGCATGTTAGTGACTCCACAGGTCTGTCTGAATAGGACAGGCTGGATGAACTATCTGGAGGAAAAACAACGGGACCGACAGTTCCGGGGGGACTTAGGGTGGGGGGGGTAGGGGGGGTAAGGAAGTGGTGTTAACAATCCCAGGGACAAGGGAAAAACATGGGACCCCAAATGGTAGAGAAGGGGGAGTGGCAGGCCTGGTGGGAAATGATCAAGGGTAAGGTTGCTTAGAGAAGAGGTATACTCTAGCCCAGGTGGCGATGAAGCATGGTAGTAGGGCAGGAGGAAGGTCAGGGGAGATGGAGGAAAGAGCTAGGAGTCAAAGGGCATTCATGGAGGTCTAGACAAAGACATGTACATGCAAATATATATAGGAGGATGGGGAAATCGATCTATGTGTCTATATTTATAGGTCAAGTATTAAGGTGGCGGAAGGACCTTGGGCCTCTACTCAAACACTCCTTCAATGCATGAATACCTTCTTTTATTAAATTGGAACTCTATGATGCTCACTCTCCCGACACAACGGCTGGAGCCAAAGTGGGTGAACAAGTAAATGTGGTGAAGAAAGCTGATGGTGCCCGGCTATCAAAAGAGATAGTGACTGGGGTCTTAAAGGCTTGAAGATAAACAAGCGGCCATCTAGCTCAGAAGCAACAAAGTCCACATGGAAGAACACACCAGCCTGTGTGATCAAGTGGTCCCAAAGGGATCAGTTACCAGGCATCAAAGAACAAAAAATCATATCATTGACTGCACACCTCCATGATAGGATCGCTGAAGACAAATGGGTGCATAAGCAAATGTGGTGAAGAAAGCTGATGGTGCCCGGCTATCAAAAGAGATAGTGTCTGGGGTCTTAAAGGCTTGAAGGTGAACAAGCGGCCATCTAGCTCAGAAGCAAATAAGCCCACATGGAAGAAGCACACCGGCCAGTGCGATCACGAGGTGCCCAAGGGACCAGGTATAAGGCATCATGCAAAAAAAAAAGATATAAGTGTGTGTATGTGTGTGTATATATGTGTATATTCATATATGTATGTGTATATATGTATATATATATCACATTAAATGAAGGGGGAAGTGCAGAGTGGAGACCCAAGGCCCAAGTGTCGGCCAATGGAGATCCCCTCATAGAGGGGTTTAGGAGAGGAGATAGGTTAATTAGAGTGTGAGGTAGTATCGATGAAGAACACAGCTTTCCCCCGGATCCTGGATGCTTCCTCCCCCCAACTACCATGATCCGAATTCTACCTTGCAGGGCTGGATAGGACAGAGGCTGTACACTGGTACATATGAGGGTTGGAGGTATAGGGAATCCAGGGTGGATGATACCTTCAGGACCAAGGGTGTGAGGGACGATGCTGGGAGAGTGGAGGGTGAGTGGGTTGGAAAGGGGGAACTGATTACAAGGATCCACATGTGACCTCTTCCCTGGGAGAGGGACAGCAGAGAAGGGGGGAAGGGAGACTCCGGATAGGGCAAGATATGACAAAATAACGATGTATAAATTACCAAGGGCATATGAGGGAGGGGGTAATGGGGAGGGAGGGGGAAAAAAAAAAGAGGACCTGATACAAGGGGCTTAAGTGGAGAGCAAATGCCTTGAGAATGATTGGGGCAGGGAATGTATGGATGTGCTTTATACAATTGATGTATGTATATGTATGGATTGTGGTAAGAGTTGTTTGAGTCCCTAATAAAATGTAAAAGAAGAAAAGAGAAAAAAATGATTAGGGCAAAGACTGTACAGATGTGCTTTATACAATTGATGTATGTATATGTATGAACTGTAAAAAGAATTGTATCAGCCCCAATAAATTGTTAAAATAAAAAAAATAAATTAAAAAAAGATATATTAAAAATAAATAAATAAATACTGAGGTGTCATGTGTTCACCTCACTAGAGTCACCAAAATCTACTTTACAAAGCTTTCTGATATCTTTATGGCAGCAGAAAACCTCAGTGTTCTCCCTCCAGGTGACTGGTAGATTCAAACCTCTGAACTTCTGGTTACCAGCTCAACATATAGCCCACAACACCATGAGGGACCTTGGAGATATTTTAGTAGATTTTGTTCATTATGAGCTGACTTGCTCCAACACAAATGCATATCTGACATGCATCTACTGGAGCAGATAACTTGGTCTATTTTACATATTATCTAGGTATTGATAGCATTTTTAATGACATCACACATCAGACAGTGATATGAAAGATTGAAAATTCTCTGAAAGGCATTAATGCACAGTCCCACAAACCCCGCATGAATTAGTTTTCTACAGATGTTGTGCTTGTCGTTTTCCAAAAAAATGTCTTTCATGTGAATTACACTTGTAAACGCTCTGCCTGTCTCCGAAGACACCCGTTTTCCAGTTAATTTCCAAATACTTCACCCACACAAAGCCAACTGGCTTTAAATGTATTACTGTCCTAAATGAAACATTGCAAAGGACAGAAGAATGTATTAGTCAAACTGCTATAAATGGCCGGTACTAAAATACTCACACTGTGCCTGTTTGAGCAACAGACATGGCAGCAGATAAGCATGTGAGTCATACATGCCACAGTCAGGAAACAGAACCCCGTTACTTACTGCACACGAAAGACGTTTCATCTGAGTTGTCAGCGCAGTCGTTCACAAAATCACACAGCTTGTCCTGGGGGATGCAGTGCTTGTTGGCGCACGTGAACTCCCAGGCAGTACATTTTCTGCCTGGGCTAAGCAAGGGGGAGCAATCTTGAAAGGAGACATCGTCCAGGGCCACATCGCCAATGTAACTGATGCCACGTTTTGCCCTGAAGACAATCTTAACATTCAAAACAAGAGCAAAAAACTGATTTCAGTTGCATTCTGCATCAAGTAGATAAAAACTTGCAGCCAATACTAAATGTAGCACATTGACACTGATTCTGATAAAATGCCCCAGAGTGAATCTGCCCGAGGACACTTGACGGTCATCTAAAATCTGTGTCATCTTGGAATCCTATGACTGTAGGTAAGCCATTACTATGGCCCCCTGTCTAGGTTTCTAGGAAAGTGGTTGAAATCACCAATCATTCCTGCTGACTCAGTCAGCTCTCAGATCCTGACTACGCCCTGCTGGTGGAAGCAGGAGCCAGCCAATAAGATGACAGAAATGTCCAAGAGAAAGGAGATGCTAGCTTATCATTCATTTTCCTGGTTCTTGCCATTTCTCAGACTCGTCTCAGATACCCAACTATCTCAAGTTTTAAAACCACCAAATGTAATCCCGAAAGTTTTGTGTTTCTTCAACTAGACAGTGGTAAAAAATAGTAAGAGGGTTTAGTCAAGTGAGCCTATCTTTGGAGATTCCCAAGTAAAATGCTGTAAACTGCCCATAGCTACTTCAGCATACACATTCTAGAATACCCTGTCGTTTTTTTACTCAAGGGTGAGAAACTCCCACCCTCTGAGGCTAATCAATGCTGTAACAATCCTAGCATGATGGACAGAATTCCTGGATCATGACTGTATTCAACACGCTATCTATAATGCTGAAATGTGGCAAGTGTTCGAGAAGCTTTGACCGAAAAAACAATCAATGTTTAGGTTTAAAAATTAAAATGCATGGGTGGACTTTAACAAACTTTCAACCAGTGAAACACTAGGATGTCACCAAGGCTGGCTTAATAGCTCATCCGTGTTAGGTAGAGAGGCATGTCCTCTGGAATCTGAATTTTCTGTCGACAGTTTTATTGGCATATAATGCACATGACATACAATTCAGTGGTTCAGTCGCATCAGAAGAACTGTACAATCATCACCATCAGTTTTAAAGCAGTTTTGTCATTCCTGAACTCCTTGTGATCGGTTCCTTCTGCCCCTCCCCATCCCTTGCCATAGGCACCAACTGGAGAATCCTTCCTCCAGCAGCGGCTGGATAGATTACACAATCCTGGATTTTTATACAGTAAAACAAATAAAACTAACAAAGTAAACAGATCAAATCTCAATCGAAAAGAAGGCAGAAAATATTAAAAACTAGAGCAAATTTCAAGAGATAAAAAGGAAATCAAATGACAGGGTGCTAAAGCTTACACCATTTGCACCTGCAACAACCCACTTCAGAATGCAGTCATCTGACCTCCCTTTGGGCTCCTAGTAAGTCTGCTTCAGTTAAAAACACTGAAGGGAAAATACACATGGCGTATGGCCCTGTTGAATTCTCTCTGACAGTGGACCAGGGCCGTGAATAGCCTGGCTAACATGCAGACTGCCGTGAATGTGACAATAAACAAGATTTTAATTTTTAAAAATCTGCTATTTACATAGAACGAATTAAAAGATTCCCTCTCTGGTGTGAAAACTTGTATCTGATAGGAACAAAACTTTTATCTCGTTTGCTGAGGATTTTTTATGCCATAGTTGAAGGGGCCTGGGAATTCAACTGGCACCATCCTGTCCGGAGCACGTTTTCACGTTCTGCACAGAGTCCTGGTAGCACAGTGAGTTGTTGGGCTGCTCGTGGTATGGTCGACCTTTTGGAAATCCCCCCACAGCCCTGGGGGGGCAAAGATGAGGCTTTCTACTCCCGCAATGATTTATAGTCTCAGAGGGGAGTCATTTATTCTTTGAATTACCCTATACATTAGAATGGACTCAACGGTAGTGAGCTGGATTTTTAGGTTTGGTTTATGTTGGGAAATCATGAAATTCCTGACAACCTTGACTCAAGTTTAGCTTATTCCTTATTCATTCTCCAAATGATTTATAGAGGAGCCATCAGAAAACTGGATGTTAGTGAACAGCTGAAAAATTTAGAGTTCACCCACAACTGACACTACAAGAAATTGGGCATGGTGTGGTATAAAAGCTTCCTCTCCCCCTACTACCATGATCCGAATTCTACCTTGCAAGTCTGGATAGAGCAGAGGTTGTACACTGGTGCATATAGGAGCGGAAGGCACAGGGAATCCAGGTTGGATGATGCCTTCAGGACAAAGGGTGTGAAGGGCGATACGGGGAGGGTAGAGGGTGAGTGGGTTGGAAAGAGGGAACCGATTACAAGGATCTACATGTGACCTCCTCCCTGGGGGACGGACAACAGAAAAGGGGGCGAAGGGAGACGCTGGATAGGGCAAGATATAACAAAATAATAATTTATAAATTATCAAGGGCTCATGAGGGAGGGGGTAGTGGAGAGCAAATGCTTTGAAAATGATGAGGGCAAAGAATGCACAGATGTGCTTTATACAATTGATGTATGTATGGATTGTGATAAGAGTTGTATGAGTCCCTAATAAAATGTTTTTTAAAAAGTTGGAACTAACTTAATTACTTTACTGTCTCTGAAAAGGTATTTTTGAAATAGAGAGATTAGCTATTTCCAGCTGGTTTGGTTGGAGGCAGTCACTTGAATCAAATGTTCCTAGTAGCATAACTGCTTAATTGGGTGAAATGAGGGCATTCCAGAACTGTAAGTTCCCTACAGAAAATACTATATGGACTATAAAAAGCTGTGTCCACTTTTCATACAGAACATCAAAAAAAATGAATAGGATGGCAAGAAGACTGTGAGAATAAATGTGGCTGAAAGGAAATTAATCTGTAAGAATAATTAATCAGTAGCCACATGGATTACAAACCTGTGTGTGTGAGTGGATGCCTAAGAACACCTCTACTTTTTTCCACTGGGCACCTTGCTGTCCAGACTGAGCCCACAATTTGGAAGTAGTGTTGCCTTCCTTGTTCAGCACCTGCAGAGTTAAACCAGGGAAAACATGTTGAATTATTTTCTCCTAATACATTTCAAGTGTACAGAATTGTCCCATGGGATATGTTTATTGTTATTTTAATGTCCACAATAAAACCCTGAGAAAAGATCCTTAGACAGATTCACCAAATGTCTTTCTTTGCTACTATGAAGTTAGAGCACGGTGCCCCCAAGCAACCTCGCAAGCTTCTGATATAAAAGCATTGATGACTATCTGTCAGTCAAATCCAAAAGTCTCTAGGCAGCAGCTTTTTAAGAACTCAACCCGTTTGTATAAACAAAAAAATCTAGTAGCAATCACAATTCTAATTTTATATACTGAATAAGGCTCATGTGGTAGAATGAAATTGTAGGAGATTACTAAAGCAGTAATTTGAGAAAACCCTTCCTCAAGCACTCAGTTTGAGTGGGAGTAGTGTAAGTCCAATAAATATAATAGCTCAGATGACTGATCCAAGGAGCTACCTGCTCAAGCTGTGCCAATCAGTGCTTCCTGCCCAACCACTCAACCCTCACTCTATCGATGAAGTCTGTTCATTCTCAGTGGATAAATCAATACTCTTCTTTGTTGAAAGATAAGTAATCAATCATCAAGAGAGTAATGAGAATGGGAAGAACAGAACAATTCTGATTTATATGATATATTTGATTCTTTCAGAACATTGCATTTTAAAAGCACAATTTATGTGGCCAAAGAGTAATTTCAGATAAATGATTTATGAAGTTTTTGGCTAGTGAATGTGAATCTATCTTTTGCTTTCATAACTGCTATGTCATATAATTTAAGAATTATGTATTTTTAAGTTTAAAGTCGGATTAATGCTTTACAGAACAAAAGTTTCCAGAATCATATTAAAAAGTAACATGTTACTAGGGAAAGTATCATAACTGTCTTCCTATATGGAATTCAAAATAATTCAATATAATAAAAAGTTAAGAAAACAGCATTTCTAAGCAAGACATTGAAAGTATTTATGAAAGATAATGGTAAGAATATATAAGAAATTGATCTTTATTGTATAAAATATAATATTAGAGTACAAATCACTAAGATAAATGTGTTCATGTGATATTTAATCCTAGTTTATTCATCAATGCATAAAGGAATCATGTTTATCAAAGTAATATTTTTCATTAATTAAATGTGAACATAGCTTTATAAATTTTATCTATTAATATCAACTCTTATTTTGAAAACATGAAAGCACTGGCCCCCCCAGGGGGACAAATAACAGAAATGTGGGAAAAGGGACAGTAGATGGTGTCAGATATGAAAATCACAATAATAATATATAACTGATCAAGGATTCACAAGAGTGGGAGAGGCGGGAAAGGAGGAGAAAAATAGGAGCTGATACCAAGGGCTTATGTAGAAAGAAAATGGTTTGAAAATGATGATGGCAACTTATGTACAAGTGTGCTTGATATAATTGATTTATGGATGGTTATAAGATCTGTAAGAACCCCCAATAAAATGATTCATAATAATATTAAAAAGTAGGAACCACAGTGAGGGAGCATAAATGCTGTTACACTGAGAGGCTTGCAATGAATGACACAAGGTGCGTATAAATAATGGAAGGGAAATGCACTTGCTCTGTACACCTTCACCTTGTTCACAAGAAGATGCTTAAAAACAAAACAAAAAGATCACATTTCAAATAATTAATCTCAATAATAAGATATGTGAGAGAAACAATTCCAATTTAATGACACAGGCTCTGTCCTGCTACATTAATAGTTTTTACTTAAACTACTTGAATAAATTAAATATTAAACTTAAATCCAAGCCATAAGACTATTTGAACATTTGTTTAGATTATTAGACACAAATACAGAAATATACTTTTACAAGAAAAGATTTACTATAATTAACAGGACCAAAACAAAGAACCAAACTCACTGCCATCTAGTGGATGCCAGCTCACGGGGCCCTATAGGACAGGGTAGAACTGCCCGTGTAGGTTTCCAAAACTGTAACTCTCTATGGAAATAGAAAGCCCACCTTTCTCCTGCAGAGTGGCTGGTGGTTTTGAACTACTGACCTTGAAATTAACAGCTCATTGAATAACCACTGTACCACCAGGACTCCCAATTAGCAGGACGATTCTTCTGAATCAAGTTACAAATATAACATATTTTTGATCTAAAACACTAACAGCATTTTTGAGCACAGGTGTGTGTATTCTAAAATTTATTTTGAAAACAGGGTATTACGAATGGACAGAAGGATTCTGGAAATTAAGCATCAAGAAATAAAGAAAACAAATACTTAATATTAAAATTACTATGAAGCTACTGGGAAAGAAGAGGTTAAGCAGCTGACTTCTCTTTTGTTCTCTTTCTTGGGAAAGACGAGGACAACTAACCCACATGTGATCTGCTTGAAAGTCTGTTTAACACAGACTTCTCTACAAACGAATTAACGGTATTGGGAAGGGATAGAGTCCTTTAGATGGGAAGCTTTCAGCTGCATGCCCCTGGTCTAAAACTATGCACAGTAAACAACTGTGGATCAATTTGTTTTTCCAGGCATGCCTTTTCAGAAAAATTTCGTGTAAACTATAAAACTGAATGTAAACGGAGAAGCATCAAAATGGGCTCTGTGCTATTCATATCTATACACATTATTCACTATCTTATTAATCAAGACGTGTCCAATATGAGAACCTGCACTGATGTTCCAGAATATGTCTCTGATTTGCCTTTATCTCTTGGTTCACTAAAATAAAACAAGACCTCCTGAAGCAATGATTCATTCCAACAGTGGGACCGAGTAAAAGCAAGATGAATTTGGAACACCATTTTGACCAGAAAAGAAGACATTTCTTAATCAATAATGAGGTTTATCAATCAAAAAAAATGCCAGCATGAAGGTAGTCCTACTACAAAAATGTGAAAAAAAATTTTAAGCACCAAAATATGTCACACAAATCAACCGTAGGCCATTGTATAAAATAGGAACCATGAATCCACACTGATACCAATAAATAAAGAAAAGAGAATGATATCCTGTACACTAGAAAACCAACTCGTAGATATAAACAGAGTTTGAACATCACAATTAAGCATTCATCATTGTCACTTTAATTCCGGTAAGAAACACAAATAGAAGCTAAAACTAGTATTAAACATTGGAGCTGACATCAATCATTTGCCACAGTTTAAAATGTCTCTTTATAAAGTATTCATAGCAAAGGGAATAAAAGTAATGGGACTGGTCAACCTAATACCATTCAGATGCAATGGCAAGAACACAATACACGATTTTGAGCAAATCCAAATTGAGGGACGTCCTATAAAATGATTGGGTTATCTCACTGCCAAAGGGTGGGGCAAATGAAGAAATTATTCTCATTTGAAAGAGATTACCAATAAAAGCTCCTATATGATTCTACATTAGATTTTTTCCCATAAAGAATATGACCAGCATAACTGGAGACTAAGAATTCACCTTTGAGTGAAGCTTATTTGGGGAATTGTCGGTTCAATTTCTGTAACATTTCTTTAACTTTGAACAGTTTTAAATATTATTAACTGAGGGGACCAGTCCTGCCGTGTGACTTCAAAGACAGAGTCAAACGATGCCTGGCCCGGCTTCAGAGAAGCTGGACGGTGGGAGTTGGCTGCCCAAACCCGCTCTCGACATATATTTGAACTTGTTTGATTGGCCTGGACATAATTATTTGGAGTGCTTTTGTGCAAGATTCTAAAGAAGTTTATCATCCAGTTTTTCCCTTTCTTTATCTTGGTTACTGCATAGGGGGCAGAATACGGCATCCCCCTCCAGGAAATAACCCAAAGAGAAATAGAGTTCCTGGTCCTGATTTACCTTATACGAGGGCTTACAATGGAAATGGCATAAGAATAGTTAACAAAGAAGGTGTACAAGTTCCTTTTAGTAGTTTAAGTTTTATGGAACGGTTAGCAAGAAGAGGGCCTCCGTGATGTTTGAAGTCCACTGAAGCAAAGCTACCTGTTGTGAGGCAACTCATACCTTGGTACAGAAAGACTTCTGGGAGTTTAATTTATGAGAACTTAATGGAAAAGTAAGAACAAGAAATGAAAGCCTTAGAGAACAGCCTAAGAAAGAACAGAAAGAACAGCCAAAGCCTGTCAAGTAATTTTTGATAATGAAATGTATTAATGTTTTATTGATCTCATAGTTAGAACAATGCGCCCTAGTTGGATGAAGTGTGCTCAGTTGTTGTTAGAAGGTTTATGTCTATCACCCTTGTATGAATATGTTTCCATTTCAAGATGTACTAATTTTAACCAAGAATCATGATGTGATTGATGTAACTTGTTACGGTCTTGTGGCCTGAGAATTTCCTAATGTATGATCTCCGACCATAAGCTTTAAGCCAAGAAAAAGAATATATAAGTAGAAGCTTTGCATGAATAAAACTGGAACAGTCACCGCAAGCTTTGAGTTGCGTGATTTCTGTCTCCCACTCGTCAAAGCCTTACCCACCTAACGGGGGACCCGAACCCGCAGCAATTAAAAATAGCAATGTGAAAGACTATATAAAGAATACAGTACAAGACAAAAAGCCATTCAAGACAAGAAGGCATATTCGAATATGCCCATGGCATGCATGTCTATTTGCATGATTGTGTCATACTAGTAATATTGATACTGAAACATGCATCCTGCATTTCAAGGGTAAAGAAGTACTATAAGGTAGTTGTAAACTAAGAACAGAGATAACAGTCATCAGTTAAACAGAAAACAATACTTATTTGTCATTCAGGAACAATTCTACTAAGCCTCCTCTCTCCCTCAAAGTGACATCATTTTGAAACTAATGAAGTGCTGATAACTGCCCATTGTCATTAGCAGACTATATTTTAGTGACACTAAATTATGCACTCGGAATCTTCAGAGTGCAATTTCAGAACAATGTGATAGCCCAAGAAATACCTGGAGAGACCCAACGGTGGCCCCATTCATATGAGTCCAGAACACCAGGGTACATTTTGGTCCCGTGCGTGAAATAACAGGGGTAAGAATATCCGCGGTGTCGCCGAAGTTTCCATTGGAACTATCAGCATACAGGTACCAGCCATCTGCGGTATTTCTACGGAAAGAAGTATGTGTTTATCAGTATGGGGGGAAAGAAGAAAGAAACAGAACGCAACAAGCTAGTCATTGACTGTACTTCACATTCTTATAGATTCTCCCGAGGAGCCCGGTCGGTGCAGTGGGGTAGGTGGTGTGGGGCTATGAACCACAGGTCTGTGACTTGGACCCACCAGCTTTCCACGGTAGAGAGATGAGTCCATCAGCTCTCAGAAATCCTAGTTAGCAGCTGTACCTGATTTACAGGGTTGCTTGGAGTCAAAATACGTTTGGTGGCAGTGAATTTGTATTGTTGATGTTGATAGATTCTCCAAAGAGCACAATTATTTTACCATTTTTGCCTTTAAATCTATAGCCCTTTTAATGGTAATTGGTTCCATATACACAAATAGCAGAGACTGAAATCCACAGATGGACTCCTTTGTATGTGCTTTCTTTTTTTTTTTTTTGCCCTAATCATTTTCTTTTTTTTTCCTCCTCTTTTCTTTTTTAACATTTTATTAGGGACTCATACAACTCTTATCACAATCCATACATATACATACATCAATTGTATAAAGCACATCCATACATTCCTTTCTTATATTTTTTAAATGTACTAGAAATATTCTGTTCATCTCTTTCACTCAGACAAAATGAGGCATGGGACATTAAAAATCATTCTAAGAGACATAAAATAAGAAAATAGTAAGGAGAGGCTGTCAACTAGAAAGGAACCTGGCTTGGGTTCAATTCATAGACCAGCCGACTGGAAGTTTCAATTTTATTATTTATATATCCATTAATTCTGTTTCCCTTAAACATATTTTTAATAAGCTGGTATGGAATTTTAAAAGTATATCTTTTCTTCTCTTGGTAATAACTTTTATCAGACAGAACAAATCACATGACCCAATTTAATTAACAATTGTAAAAGAGCATAATAATACATTAAAATATGCTGGTTAATAAACAGATTTTTCAATAATTAAAGAAGTAATCTTTCATATCTGATTCTGGCCCACTTTTTTATGAATGTGATTTCTGGTCACTTTTTAGCCTTCCTATGCATGCTAGATGGTATACATTTGAAACCTTTAGTTATTGAATTTTATTTTGAATGTGTTATAGTGTTCTTTGAGCAAAGAGCAGATACTAATGAATGCAAATAGTTGTGTAGGAAGACACAATTATTCAGTCACTAAATATTTATTGACGCCTCAGCCTTCCCAAACTTGCCAGTGTCTATTCAAGGCACTGATAATTTAACTGAACAAAATAAGTAGAACTGGGTTTGGTCTCTGATTTCATCATGTATTGGGCGGAAAATTATGAACAAGATGATTAGTTTCACGAGTCATATTATTTTGTTTTGTTAACAAGTTTAATGACATGTATTTCACATACAATACAATTTTAACTAACCATATCTGCAACAATCCACTGTCCACTCTGTCTGGTCAATGGACTGAGGGAAATCAATAGAGGCTCTGTAAATATAGTTTGGGCTTTCAGTGTCATCCACAGCTGCCGCAAACTGTGTACTAGATTTTAAGCTCTGATATTGTCTCCCTCTTGGATAATGGATTTTATTAATAAAAATTCTTTGGTCACATTGTCTGATGTTCTTCTTCTATGTGGACTTACCTGACACCTAATTTAGATGGATGCTTGTTTTAAGACAAGCCTTTAAGACCCCAGATGCTTTGTTTGTTTCTTCTGATAGCCAGGCACCATATGATTTCTTCACCACACTTTGTGATAGTAACCTATCTTCAGTGAAAGCTTCATGAGAGCAAGCACTGAGTAGGGCCGTCCGAAGAGCTAATATACAAATAATCCCTAGGGAAAATTTGTCAATTCTAATAATAACACCACGAATCGAACCAGTATTATAGCAAAATGTGGCCACTCTATCAATGTCCCAGTCACTACGCAAGAAACTAGGGTGTATTGGATTGCTCTGGTGAATAATGTTACTAGCATATACTCTTTACAAAAGAAGATTGCCAGGACTTTCTTCCGTGGATCTGTTGGATGATTTTGACTGTGACCTTGTGGTTAGCAGCTAAGCACTTACGTATTACACAGCCAGAGCGCTACACCAAACAGACCATGGTTGTTGCATCAGTGCCAACTCATATGGATCCCATCAGACAGAATAGACTTGCACTGTGGACTTTAGCCACTTTTCAGCAAAACGTTAAAGCTGTTACCATAAGCATTTACAACCTACCATAAGCTACCTACCTACCTGCCTCCCTACCTACAACTGACCACTACAACCTCAGAAACCACATAAAAGGTCATTAGGAGCTAGATCATTTCAAGACAGTGGGAGTGAATGAGTTTATTAAAGCTATTATTCACACATTCACATAGAAAAGTACTTCCAAATGACAATTTCCTTACATAAATTTTCAAATCTTCTTTTCAAAACTTCTCAAAAGTTTCCTAATATACTTGGTGTATTATAAATATTTAATAGGATCAACAGAGTATCGACAAGCATATTAAATATTCCAATTACAATAGTCTCAATCCATCAGGAAATCATTGAAAAGTTTTCAACTGTAGAGCCATAAGGCCCCGGTGGCTGAGTAGAAGGCCAGCCATTGAAAAGCAGTAGGCCCTTCGAGGGAGAAAGAGGACGGTGTCTACTCCGGGCGGAGTTACAGTCCCAGAAAACCACAGGGACAGTGCTGCTCTGTTCTACAGCGTCACTCTGGAATAGACCCAGGGACAGTGAGTTTTTGTACACTCATATCTAGGTTGGCTATGAGTCAGAATTCCTCAATGGCAATGAGGTGGGTTTTTTGTTTGTTTTTTTGGACAATACTCTGTATAACCTACCCTGTCTATCAGCTGGACACCTCTGAAGAGGATTTGGGGAGAAATGTGCCAAATATGCTCTCATGGGCTGCTATGATATGGGTCCAGCATGCCTAAATATTGTAGAATTTACTGTTATAAATATACCAGTTCTTCACAGGCTGATTTATAGAGTCAATGAATAGGTCTTTTGATAGAAATTGACAAACTGTATATCTATACAGAGAGTCACAGGATCAGAATTCCTCATGTTATCATGAAAGAGAACCAGGTTGAGGCACTCCTTTTATAAGATAACATAACATGTAAAAAAAGAAAATGATGAGGGCAAAGAATGTACAGATGTGCTTTATACAACTGATGTATGTATATGTATGGATTGTGATAAGAGTTGGATGAGCCCCTAATAAAATGTTTTTTAAAAAAGCCCCCAATAAAATGATTTTTCAAAAAGATAACAAGACTTATTAAAACATGAGTAATGAAGACAGATGGTATTAGAGTAAGAATAGGTAATAGGTCAAAGAAACTGAAGATACATTCCTGAACCAGATCAATATTTATTTGACCTGATTTTATTGAGTGGTTTGCTCTGCAAAGCAATGAATGATAGGACCATTCTTCTAATGCATGAACTGAAATATATTACGTAATTATGTGTGTAAAAGGTCAAGGAGAACCTTGATTCCAATCTCATACCAAAATAGTAAACTGCAAGTAGAATTTACATATAAGAAGATAAAACAGTAAAGCTTGTTAGAGGAAACATCTGAATTACTTCCTGATGAGGGAATTGCCTGTTAAAATAGTATTAGATTTTTCTAGCTATGAAAAGAAAAGATTGAAAAATAAGAATACTTTAAAATTAAGCATTTATGTTTGTTATAGATAGCAACAAGATGACCAAAATACCAATGATTGATGGGATAAAACTTTTTTTATATTATAATGAATCAGTGTAGCTTTTATTGATTATCTACTATATATCAGACAATATATTAATTGTTCAACTACACATGTATGTATTCATATAACTATATATATATTACATACCTACATACACACTAGCAAAAGCCAGATGAAATGTCTCAAAATACTGATATGTTTATCTCTGTATGTGGGGACCATGCTAATTTTGTGTGCTTTATAATGACTAGGTCATAACATATATTCCAAAAATGTTTGTAAAACAGGCCACCTTAAAGATTGAAGTTTAAGGATGGAAGTAACCAACCACCTTTGAAGGACCAAATAGAAAGGGAGAAAAAGACTCATGGATGCAGATGAACTTACATATGAAAAGCTGATCATGTGTCACAAGCTGGGAAGGAAAAAAATCATAAGTCAGACCAGACTTAACAGATTTGAAAAACGCAGGAGGATTAAATTACTAAAAGCCATAATTCTGGCAAGAAGACAAGGTTCAAGTCAATGATTCTTCTAGTAAAACCCACTCTCTGCCATTAGATCCACTTTGAATGATGGTGATCCCTGGACAGAGTAGAATTGCCCCTGTGGGTTTCCAAAGTGGACCATCTTTCTGTGAGACGAGAGCCTCCTATTTCTCCCATGCAGGGGTGGTGGAAGAGAACAGCTAACCTTGCGTTTAGCAGCCCAATTCATAGAACCACTGTGCCATCGGGGTTCCTTTTAAAGTAGAGTCCTTGTATTCACAGAAACGATACAACAAGGAAAAGTAACATATCATTTACTTCTATCAATACAACTTGAGAAAAGTTACTCAAGGACAAATTAAAATAAAGCAATTAAATTATTCTCTACAGTTATACGTCCCTGAAATACTATTTTCACCTAAAAAGAAAAGAAACACGAGAGACTTGTCTGAGTATTAATTTCAAAACTGCAAACAAAACTGCATTTGTGTTTTTACATTGAACCATGGATGCAATGCCAACATAGCAGCACATTGTTTGGCAACCAGTTTTAGAGGCAATAATTGGAAGTACATGATGGATGTAAGATTCCTAATGGAAAAATGAAGAATTATACAAACACTTGCCTGTGCCTGGGATGGAATTATTCAAGCATGTACCTGCAAAGGAAATCAACTCCTTTCCTGGAATGAGTATAGCAGTAATACCCACAGCTAACAGAGCTGTCACCCACAAAATATCAGCATCTCTCTAACAGCCTTCAAATTGTCTTTTGTCATAGATTGTAGGAAGGATGTTTTATAGAAACATAACTTTTCTAATAAAGCATATCATAATCTACAAACTAGCAAAGTGTGCAGGGAAGTAGACTTCTACTTCCAGGTGCTACGAAAGTACACATTCAAAGTGATGATGTACAAGTTGTTTTAAAAAGCCATTATAAAAGTACAGTTGAGTGGAAGCCTTATTATTTTAGAGGAGGTCACCAAGAACCATAAGACCATCAATTCCAGGAGACAAACCATGCAGGAAACATGTCCAAAAAAAAAAAAAAAAAGATCATCAGTTCCTAAGCTCTTCCTCTCATTTTACAGAGTCCGTAAATGGAAATACTTTGTTGTTATTTGAGCACCTCCAGGATGTTCATGCTCCTTAAATTAGGAAAAGATTTGAGCAGGTTACATATTATTTTGCTTAACTTCTTAGTACAATATGAGTAAAAGCATCCACAACAAAATGTCTGTTTGGTCAACAATTCATTCCCAAATGGTTTCGTAACATTGAAGACAACCCCCACGATTCACACTTCGTATGTCCTCTGGGTATTTCCAGTTTCCACTCCTTTCCTATCTTCCTGTCTTGTGACCTGTATCCTTGGGCAAAAGCCGCTCTTTTAAATTTTGCCCGAGGGTTGATTATTTTAAGCCAAGCATACCCCACTGTTAGTGTTCACCCTGTAGGCATAACTATTACTTGGGTATAAGTTGAGCCATGAATGTGAGCTCAGGTGCAGGCTTGAAAGATAAACATCTGCAGACTAGAGGGTTCCATCAGTCTCTATCAGACCAATAAGCCTGATTTTCCTATAATTTTGAATGTTGTTCCACATTGTCTTCCTCCTCTACCAGGACCTTCTATCGTGCTCCATCGTTGCAGTGGTCGCTGAGCACTATCTCGTTCTTCCAGTCTCCAAGTTTAGGGGATGAGGTTTGGCAAGGTCCACTCGTCCCGTGGCCTCTTCGTTTCCACAGATCGTTGATTGTCTTCGATCTTCAGGGCTTTGGCTAAAGGGAGACCAACAGTTGACCTGAGATGGAACATCACCACTCCGGTTTCAATCTTGCAAGGCATGCCTTGGAGAATGACAGCTCGTAAGGCTAGTCAAGTCACATTGAAGGAAAGTAGCAGCTGATAACTAAAATGTATGAATTGATTTAAGGAGCGCTGACGTAGTGGATATTCTTTGCGCTGCATCCATAAGGTCTGCAATTTGAAACCACCAGACCCTCCATGCACAGAAGACTGGGCTTCCTACTCCCAGGAACAGTTACTGTTTTGTCTATACATGGCATTTGGGTCTCTGCTCCGACACCCCTCATTCACAACAACATGTTTGTTTGTTTGTCTGGGGTCTTCTCATGCCTGTTATCTGGTCCAAGGTACACCTCATGATCGCACAGACTGGTGTGTTTCTTCCATGTGGGCTTGCTACTTCTCTGCTAGATGGCCACTTAACTTCACAGAAGGGTCACAAGGAAGGGGTGAGTCAACCAGGGAATTGTAAAGCACTGATGAAGCACACAATATTCCTCTGGTTCCTTGAGGTTTCCTCACCCCCCACTATCATGAGCCCAGTCCTGACTTTCACTGCAGGCTAGACCAGAGCATGTGCATAGGTACAGATAAGAGATAGGAGCTCATGAATCCAGGAACAGGAATGGGAATAACAATACCGGAAGGGTACAGTGAAAGTGGAAAGAGGATGGGAGGAAGGGGGAACCAATCTCAGTCAACACATGATCACCACCACCCCTCCAGGGGGATGAACAACAGAAACCATGGGGGAAGTGAGACCGTGGTCAGTATAAGATATGAAAAGAATAATTTATAGTTTATCAAGGGGTCACAAGGGTATGTGGTGGGGGAGAGGAACTGATACCAAGGGCTCAATAGAAAGTAAATGTATAGAAAATAATTATGGCAACATATGTACAAATATGATCAATACAGCTGATGTATGGATTGTTATAAGAGCGGTAAGAACCCCTAATAAAGTGATATTTTAATAATAATAATAATAAGTTACAGTTTTGGAAACTCACAGAGACAGTTCTATCCTGTTCATTATGATCACTCAGAGTCAGTAAGGACTCAATGGCATCGAATTGTGAGGGATGTGTGTGTCATGAATTTGTTTATCTGCTGATTGAAAATAGGATTTTTTTTAAAGCTCAGTAACATTGATGAAAATTCTTCTGATGAAGATTAAAGAGTAACGGAGAAAAATCTTCAGAACTAGATTTTGAAAACTGTGGCGCACTGGGAGTAATGAAAGTAGCGATCAAACCCACACCAACTTTACTTTGGACTGAACTCATATCATCCCCGCATAAAACGCTTCACCAAAGAAGACTCGGCATGCTCACTTCCAGACACAGACAGTGCTTTCCTCAGACTGGATTCTCGTACTGCTCAGGCAAAATTCACAAATTCCCCGGCTGCCACCGTCACCCCCAACAAGAAAAAATGAAAGGCACAAACAATAAAAAAATGAAATAAATAGAACTAAAGCATATGAGACACATATTGAAACTATCCAATGGAAAAGTTAGGGATAGGTGTAGAGATGGGAAATCAAGAAAGAATCCAATGGAGATGCTTGAAAAACAAACAAGTAAGCATAGTAAGTGAAATAAAACAATGCTTTCAGAAAAGTTGATCAGTATACCTAACATACTTAAAAAACGAATCTGTAAACTTGAGGAGCAATAAAGATCAACATAGCTGAAAAGCAAAGTGAACATGTAAGCAATCAAACATAGCATACAAGGCTGTGTGATGGTTTCATATGATAGAATCTAATGCATGTATAATTTGAATTTCAGAAAAAGTCGAAAGATGGGTAGGAAGTGACACGGAGAAGCTTAGAAGATAAGAACTCCCCCACCCTTTTGTAATCCATGATTTACTAGAAAGAACTATTTGTAACTTGACTTAGAGAAGTGTTCAACTCGAGATACTTGCAGATTTTTGAGATGGGAGTGTCCTCTCTATTGTGATGGTGTGCCTGTGTGTGTGTGTGTGTGCACGCGCGTGCACACACGTGTGTGTGTCCCCATTTAAATTTAGCTTCACTTTTTATTTGATAGTGTATGCTGCCATGAATCAGCATACACTATCAAATGAATCGAGGAAAGCTTGCATATGAGACCCTTCACCTAGAAATTCAAGGCAACTTCTCAACCTGTTGTTTCCTATGCATTGGGCTGTGATCTGCATGGTTGGGAGTTTGAAACCACCAAGAGGTCCATGGGAAACAAAACCTGTGCTTTCTAGTCCTGTAAACGGTTACAATCTCAGAAAGCCAGTGGACCACTACGAGCCAGCATTGACTCGATGGTGGTAGAGAGATTTGTCTAGACTAGTAATCCAGGTCCTGGACCTAGGTGAATTACCACTCCTGATCCAGGTCAAGGGCTCTTGGTGTGTCGTACATAGCACAAAAACCCCCTGCCATCCAGCCATTCCAATCAAAGCATCTCAAAAGGCTAAAGTAGAAGTCCTACATAGGGTGTTGGAGACTGTACATTTCTGTGGAAATATTCTGTTCGTGTGGCACTTCTGACAGCTTTGAATAGCCAAGCAGTAACTTGGCAACCCTGAATCCGCCATGCCACAAGGGTCCTCTCCGTGGTCCTAGGATCCACAGCTGGGTTGTCACGTTTACTTTAAGAAGAAACGGAAAGGTGCTAAGCAGACACTGTTTTTCTATTTCACTCCTTGCATTTGGCATCCTCGTGCCAATTTTTAAAAATATGTCATTTCTACTGCACTCTCATGTTTTTCTATTTCAGTTATTAATAATTTTCAGCCTGTTACTCCCATACCTAACTAATCCACCTTCATTTGAAAATATTTTTTATTTTAAATTTCAATTTTAAAGCTAGTTCAAATATCCTTAAAATATATCACGTATAGATGACTTCAAACAACAACAACAACCTGATTTTTGTGGCGTAAAAGCCCAAATTAGCCATGCCAATTCTTTTTCTATTTGAGGGGGTGGGTGGGCTGGTCTCTTCTATTTTTGTGTGTGGCTGTCAGCATCCCTTGGCACTCTTTTGCTTAATGACAAGTCTTGTATAATATTTGTTCTCTCTTTATGTATATGTCTCTGTAAATATTATCTCTCCTTTTAAAAAAAGTAAAACACCATTCAGAAGTGACTAGGCTTAAAAGCCACCTTGGTCTGCTATGACCACAGTGACATAATTATAGAAAACCCCACTTCCAAATAATGTCATATTTAAAAAAACAGGGGCGAAGAATCGCACGTTCGAGGGAAAAGCTCAAATCCATGTACATAATAATAAAAATAAATGACCCATCTGGTTTGTCAGATGTAAATGTTGATTTTATGGAAGCAAATGGAGCAAGTCAGGATTTTCGAGTCAAATTCTTCCTCCTTCAATATTACAAAGGTCTGAAAAACTTGAGAATGTATCCTATGCTCAGATATTGAAATGAAATCTTGATTTGTATACCTATTAAAAACTATGTTTTTCGTACATAAGAGATAAAGCTGTACAGAAAGTTTAGACACTTGCATTTCTTGAATCGATGGCTCAGAGGTCCAGTGTGGCGTACTGTGGTGACTTCTGTGTGGCAGGGATTGCACAGACCATGCTACCATTACTGCAAACACTTGCAAGTCCACCCGTGCTAAACGGGACTCAGTGGAACTTCCAGATTAACAGCAGACCATTGCTGTTCCATGCCTGCAAGTTGGTTCCAAACCATAGTAAGTCTACGTACAACAGAACAAGACACTGCCCTGTCTTGTGCCATCCCTACCATCCCTAAGAAAGTTTGATTAAGAAAAAACAAAAACACTTCTACTTCGGAGTGATTACCCACTGGAAACCTCATGGAAGCAGTGAGTGCTGTCAGACATGGCGCCTGAAGATGAGCCCCTTCGGTTAGAAAGCATGCAAAATATAACAGAAGAGCTGGCTCCTCAAAGTAGAGGCAACCTGAATTTCTTGGATGAAGTAAAGCTTTTAAGACCTTCCTTTGCTGATAGGACACAAGTCAGAATAAGAAGAACAGTTGCATTGCAAACAACTAGAAAAATAATCATCACATGCAATGTCTGAAGTAGGAACCTAGAAAAACGGAAAGTCCTCAGAAATGAAATCGAATGCATAAGATCAATATCCTAGGATTCACTGAGCTACAATGGACTGGTGTTGACCATTTTGAGTTGGACAATAATAAAATTTCCTAAGCCGAAATAATAATTTCAAAAGGAGTGACATTGCATCATTGTCCAAGAAAGAGACAACCTTTCAAGTCCAATGCTGTCTGTGAAACAATAATATCTACATACCATCAAAGAAGTCTAGTCAACACAACTGCCATTCCCATTTATACACCAACCACTAAAGCTGGCGATGAAGAAATCATCTTACCCATTTCTTTAGTCTGAAATTGATCAAATTTGTAACCAAGAAGCTTTGATAATTATTGGGGATTGGAATACAAAAGCTGAAAACAGTGAGAAAAACTCAGTAATTGTAAAACAAGGCTTCGGTGATATACATGAAGAGGGAGATTCCATGATCAATTTACAACATCAACCCCGTCTTCATGTCAAATAACTATTTTTCCACAACACGAATCTTGATGAGACATGCAGACTGCAGTAGATGTACTACACAGAAATCAAATCTGCTGTATCGATAGGAAGAAATAATAGAGACCAGGGGCCAACTATGGGGGGAAAACAACAATAACAACAACAACCAAAAAAAATCTATCAATTGTGTTTCTGCATGTTCATGTTTAAGCTGAAGAAAAGTAAAATAAGCTCCAGAGAGCCAGATACACCCAGGAACACATCCCCTTTGAATTTAGAGACCATGTCAAGAACAGATTTGATATATTTTATACATATTTTTGAAATATTTCCTAGAAGGCCTGAGGAGCTGTGAAATGAGTTCAAGAACACCATATATGAAGAAAGTTAGTAGCATTAAAAATAGGGTAAGAAAGCAAAGATAAAGTACATGTTAGGAAACTGAAGCTTGTCCTGGAAATTAAAGTACCTGAAACAATTGGAAGAAATGATGAAGTACAATAATTTAACAGAGGATTTCAAAAGGCATCCCGAGAAGACAAAGTGCAGTGTCAGAATGCATGTGCAAAGACCTAGAGTTAGAAAGCTAAAAAGGGAGAAACCATCCAGTCTCTCTCAAGCTGAAGGAATTCTAGAACATTAGTCTAGCCTCTAGTTGCGAAGTTTAAGAATTCCGTGGGCAAAATACTAAATGATGCAGCAATCATCAAATGAAGAAGGAGGGACATGCCATCACCGTACCAGAAAGATCTGGTTTCTGTTCAATTATTTCAAGAGGTAGCAGATAATCAATAATCAATGTATTGCAAACAAAGAAGCACTGTGAATATTCACTCATCTTTGCCAAAAAACGTATGAGACAGTGAGGCCAAGCAGTTAGAGGAGATCTATGTTTGTGCTGCTTATTTATAAGAAAACAGGACTCTAGAGTATGGGCATTATCCAGCAAAATCATCAGGATCGTATGTAAGTAATATTTTACTAAAAATAATTCAACATCGGTTGAAGCAGGACACGCAGAAAATTCAAAGAGATTAACAAGCAGAAGCATGTCATGGCTGAAATGATATAGATCTTGATGAGCGTAGAAAATCCCGGAACATTCCTCCGAGGGTACACCAGAGGACTCCATGAGAGAGCCCCACCAAGTGGATGGAACTTTTACCTCAAACACTTCTGCGGCCAGTGGACTTACAGTTGAAATTCCGTAACGTGACAAGCAGATGACTACTAGCCTTCCAGCATAGAACTGGCAACCGTTAGAATGTGCTTCAAATCTCTGACCTTGAGGGCGCTTACTATTATAATGCCCAGAATTCGTGCGTACTTACAATTCTAATGCCCCCTCTTGCTTCATTATGTCACCTCTTATTGTGGTCGGCATGACTCTCCCACTGTGCATTAATGTCATCGAAAGCTTTCCCCTGTCACCAACCCCATTGTTTGTGTAAATGGTGTCCAGAAATGTATGCGTTTAATCTGTACAAGGCAATAACTCGTGTGTTTTGGTCCAGCGCTGGTGGACACTTGTATGGTTTCCATTTCTCAGAATGTTTTAAATTTGGCAGGAAAAATGCCATAAACTGTGTTCTTGAGTTTTACTGATTTCGTGAAGGCACTCGACTGTGTGGATAGCATTAGGAAGAATGGGAATTCCAGAACATTTCACTGTGCGCTTGTGGATTTGTGCGCAGACCAGATGAATGTTCAGACAACATAAGGAGTGATTCCACAGCTTACAACGCCAAAAACAGTGTGTCAGGGCCATATTATTTCAACATAGTGTCTGCTAAAACAATTGATCTGAGAAGCTGGACTCTCTGAACCCGAATGCAGCATTGGGGCTTGGAGAGATTTATTATGAACCTGAGCTATGCGCATGACACAACCTTCCTGGCTAATAAGGAGGGGGACTGGAAGCAACTGTGAAACATCACAGGAGATGAAAGCTCTCGGTATGAATCACAACTCAACGTAAAGAAAACACAAATCCTCACAGGTAGACCAGTAGACAACAGCATGACCAATGGAGAAAAGATTACAATTGCCAAGGATTTCCATTTACTTGGACCCCCAATTAATCTTCATGGAAGCAGCAAGGAGCACTTCTGTGACACACAACTGTTTTAACATGTTAAAAAGCAAGGATGTCACTCTGAGATGTAAGAGGGGGCTGGCCTAAGCCGTGGCATTCTCAATTGCCTCATCTGTATGTGAAAGTTGGACAGAAAATTGAGATCACCAGAGAGGAATTCATGCATTTGAGTTAATAGTTGGTAAAGAATATTGAAAGTACCATGGGCTGTCAGAAATAAATGCCTCTGTGTAGGTCAGGAAGTACCGACAGACTATCCCATCGAAGCTCCAATGGTGCAACATCTATTCACATACTTTGGACACATTATCAGGGGAGAGTGTGAAAAAGTATATCATCTGGATACAATAGAGATTCAAGGAAAAAGAGAAAGCCATTAAAGAGATGGATTGATACAGTAGCAGCAATAATGGCCTCTTACATAACATTTTGTGATTCAAACACCGAACGTGTAAGGCTGGCACCAAACAGAACAAAGGCGTGGAATCTTCATACCAACCATTGTGAAGATGTTACAAGACTGCTCGGTCTTTCTTTGTGTTGTATTTAGGGCCACTGGGCGTTAGAAGTCACTTACTGGCCTCTAACAACACCAATATTTCTGAAGCGTTACCAAAGTGCTGCTAAACGCTGTATTGTATAAAATCAGAGATTAAATTAATAATGGTCTAAGAGTAAGTGGTATAAACTTGTCTACTCTGCCGGTTTATACCCATAGAGTTGCTTCTTCAATTTATGTATTTGTTTACCAACCAGATAAATTGGTTCTAGTTCTTTATCTTCTCACAGCAAGATTTTTACACGAAAGAATTTCGCTTACATGGCTTCTTTCTGGTGCTTTGTCATCAGAGTTCAGTTTCATTATTGCAGTACCTTGTGTACTTCGGAAAAAGTGATCATGAATTATCATTCTTTGACCTTTACTTTATTCTACAGCCTTGCACATCAGCAACTGCCCTCGTCAGTTATTTATAGCATCACTAACCTATGAAGGAAAGGCCACTCTGAAATCTGAATATATAAAAGATGTAGATCATGTTAGAACCCTTTTAAAATGTAAATAAACACCACACTGGGTTTTGTGGTCAGGTCCTTATTTTTATAATAATATCAGTACAAAATGTCACCATTGACATCTATTCTAAGGCAATGTTAGTAGTGAAGTGGAAATGGTACATTCTTTAATTGTTTAAGCATTGCTAAAAGGGGAAAATATTTTAACATGAACAGTGAGTGGATGTAACTAAGCTAAATTAGAATCAACTTTGCATTTTATAAAAGGATAGTATCACTTCTTTTCTATTTAAACTGGACTTGGAAGTATTTTTATCAAATTGAATATAACTATTATGTGTTAACATCTATACATTTTAGAAATCTTGTGGGTTCAATTATAGTAAGTTATTGAATCAAAGAAAATCACTATCTTTTAACCAACTCACTAAAAACTTTCTGAGAAGAGTACATTGAGTTCATAATATCTTAGTCATGGGTATGAGTAAGTTTGGTTAGAAAAATTAAAAGAGATTGAAAAGTAATCCCTGGCTAGAAATTTAGATCTCGACATTAAAGAAGATATGATCGAATTTAATCTTAAACCTAGTGATTTCCCTAAAGACACTCTAGCTCACGGCATTTTTCTATGTCTCTCCTTCCTCCTTTTTTATAAGAAATGTTATATTAAAGTAATGCATTTTAACTGTGAGTTAAGAACATATCTTAGAAGGAAGTAACCTATGGGCGAACTAAAACAATGTCTATGACAGCTTAGACAGGAGAACTAATTTTACCTTTAAATTGTTAAGATCATCACCATTTGCTTCCTCCAGCCTTGTAGCTTCTCTGTTTTATAAACGTTCTGTTCCTTTGCTATCATTTATGATCTTCCTCTTTTCCCACAGTCATCTGCTATACAGCCAGCAATGTGGAAGTTATGAAGTAAAGAGACTCAACTTAGTCAAGACATTTTCCCTGAGAATCAGAATAATGGAGTTAGCCCTGCTGGGGCACTGATTCCCACCTACACACACCCTATAAAACATAGTGGAAGTCACCTGTAGGTTTGTAAGGCTAAGTATCTATTAAAACAGACCGGTTCATCTTTGTGAAACAGAGTACCTTGTGGATTTGAATAATTAAATAGTTAGAAAACTAAGGCTTAATCCCCTGCACCAAAAGGACAGCATTTGAGACAGGTACTACAATATGGATGACGACTGACCAGAGAAGAATCGTTATGGTCACAACTCCCAATCTTTTTGTTTTCCACCTCAGCCTGGTTTGGGTCGGGGTGGAGTGAGGGGTGGGCTGAGCTCTCCTGAAGTCTTTACACCTTTTTTTCTGTGCTTCTTTGACAGTTTCCATTTTTCTGAAATTCCAATTAACTCAACCACTTTCCTTCCTTTAGGCTTACAATTTTCGAAGTCACCCGGCTCATATGGATCATCTTGGGGTTTTCACCTGTTCTCTGCTTTCGCATGATCTGATAACTCATCATCGGACACTTTTGCAATTAGTACATCAGACCATTCTCTTCTATATTAAACACTAATGCTGTATTTTCAACTGTTCAACTATTTATACATAATCTGTATTTATCATTTGTTCTCATTTTTTTTACTTTTCTGTTTTCTTTTGGATTTAGGGTTGTATGTTTTATTTTTGTTTTGTTTTTCTTTATATGAAATCCAAGGTAAGTAAATGTATAGTGACAGTAATTGGATTAGTAATTTCTTAGGGTGATGGCTGGGGAAAAATGGGGTGCTGATAATAATGGGTACAAGAAAGAAGAGTATATTCTACATTGGTCTGTGCTGATAACTGCATGCTTCTTTTTAATATATTTCAATCATTGAATCGTATGATATGGAAATTATATGTCAATACAACTCCTAAAATTAAAGAAATAGATAGATAGGTAATTGTTAATCTTTTAATGTCCTGGTTAAAAAAAATAAAGCCACATTAGAGAAGTCCAAGTTCTATTCTGAATGCCTTTTTACAGCTAACGAAAAACGTATGCCCCCACAGAATGTATTGCCACTAAATTCAGTTGCCAAACAAAAACTCAAAATAAATTTTGATTTCTTTAACAATTATAATCTAATTGTTTAATCGAGCTTTATGATGATGGCACAAATCTGAACAAATTTTCCCAAAGAAGCCAAACCAAACTCACTGGCATCCAGTCAATTTTGACTCATAGCGACCCCTGCAGGGCAGAGTTGAACTGCTCTGGTGGGTTTCTGTGGCAGGGACTTCCTCTCTCAGAACAAGTCTTAAACTGATAAATTCCAATCCTTTTAACTTGTATCATTCTAATTCACAATAAAAATTCAGAACCAAGCATAGTATTATTTTAAAGATCTAAAGTGAACAAAAACAACCAGACCCCATAGCTTATTAGTTTATTATAACACTTTATCATTCACTAGGCTTGAGTTTATCACATGACTAATGCAAAACAATTCTTTCATTGAAATTAAATTGTATATCTTTGTGTCTCTGAAGTTGTAAATTTACATTCACTCAGCTCTTAGCTTCTAAGAGCTGAAGCGTTTAAATAGGGTAATAGGAAAAACTTGTTCATACGCGTGTAGTTAGACCATGCCAAGTACTCCCATGCATGGTATTGGCATCTAGGAAGTTATAATGAGCTCTACCTGAATTGATATAATTTGGGAACATCTTAATTTGTTACAAAAGAGAGAATTGCAATACTTTTCTGGAAGAAAAATGAAACAGGTTTTAGGGACTATTGCTTAGACTGGATCAAATTCAAATGTACCACTCCTACCCCTCTACCACCACCATGGATTCTGACTCATTGGCACCCTGGGTCCATGGTTTCCCAGACTGTGAATCTTTATTGGAGCAGACAAGCCTCATCTTTCTCCTGTTGATCGGCTAGTGGGTTTGAACCACTAGGCTTAGAGTGAGCAGTCAAATGCTTACCTGACAATACCTCCAGGACTCCTAATACAAATTTATTCTACTATCTCCTTCCATCTCTATTAATCATTCCATACTCTAATATCAATACTAACTTCAATAAATCTAGAAAAATAATTCTGGAATAGCAGATTGAAACACTGAAGAGGTCGAGGTGTTGATCAAAATAAGTCCAGTACCAAAAAAAACAAACAACTACAGGTACTGTATGATCTCACAAATAGAAAATAAACAAATATGTTGAAAGTAAAGCTTATAGGTTATCAGCAGTGGGAAGGGAAAAAAGACATTTGTACTGTGGGGAGTGTGCACATTGAGTTTATATTAAAGATGGTATAATATTTTCTATAAAGTTAGTGATAATGTGCACAATTTGAAAAATATCATCTCTGTCAATGAATTATAAATGTGGAGGCTATACTGGTGAATTGATTTTTTGACTATATATGTTTTCACTACAATTTTTTAAATGTGAGTTTAAAAATTAATGCTGGTGACTACATTTAGAATAGTTTGCTTCTGATGAGAAGGCTTGGCTATGAATTGAATGCTTTCAAAGTTTCATATAAAAGGGAAAAGGAAATATACTAGCATAATTTCTTTTTAAAATGGGGTAGTTACCATCTACTGTGCACTGGGATCTAATCTGTGCATTCTACATTTGTTTTTCCAGTTATCGCAAAATCTATGAAGCAAATGCAATTGTTTTGCATGTAAGGAAACTGCGGCTCATATTAAGTGACAGGTAAGATAATTCTCATTCAACTCTCTTATTTCAAATCCAATCTTCTGTCTAATACTTTTTCCTCCTCGGGATAAATCTATGGATAGGAATTATGACTCTGTCATCAGATTCGGTGTATTGTTTCCATTATCATTTGATTTGAAGTGTCCTTCTATGCAGTGTATTAGTGTAAATATACAACATCCTCTGCCCTTAAGACATTCTCCTTCTCTGCAGTAGTGAGTTACCTGTCACTAAACTGTTCTATTTTATGACTAAGCGTGCTACACGCAATAGATTCCCCCTCTCCTGAGCTAGAGGGTGGAATTCCTAGCGGTGCGCAGGTCAGCTCCCCTGAATATGATGGCCGCTCTCCTTGTTGAGCAGCTCATCATAACCACGTTCCCAACAGCACTGAAGAGTCAGGTGAACACGGGGGCAGTATTCTGATACTGTGCGGTCATCGGGGAATCTGTTAATTGAATCAATGATACACACACACACACACACACACTCAAAAACCCTTTTGTCCAAGGTATCTGCTGTTTCTATAGTGGAGAACTATTTCAGCTCTGCCAAAGTTTATAGTTGCCATGGGCACACATGATTCCATCAAAGGAACATGCAATAATACATTGTAACTCAAGAGACTAGAACATTGTTCAGATCATGTCATTCAGGCAGAATCTGGGCAAAATAATTGCATAATTGGTATCCCATTCGGACTTTCTGTCCTCTGAGATGCAGGTGCATACCCTCTTAAAAAGATAATTTGGGGATTGGTCTGCCCCATGTATTTCCAAGGATACATAAAAGAATTGGTTGAATATTATTGTAGCCAGGAGTGGGTTGAGCACAGGGAATACCACACTGAAATTATTCCATCTCCAGAGTATCCCACGAATAAGAAAAGTACAAAGACAGTGAAATGAAGATGTAGGTTAGAGGAGAACATATTAGTGAAAATCCACAGAAGGCTTCAGAAGCAGCGCTGAATCAGAGAGCTACAGAATAGAGTAAAAAGTAAATGGGTCAGATGCGGATACAGGGAGGTTGCCAAGAAAAGCCTGTATCTACACAGAGCCTTGGGGAAATACGTAGAATTAAAAAGTAAAAATATGTGGAGAAAGAGACACACTCATGTGAAACTGCATAGAGGTATAAAAATTTGAGCTATTTGGAGGATGGCCTGTAATTCTGATCTTTAGTACTAGGTTCATAGTTACAGAAGGAAGAGGGTCTGAAAGTGCTGGTTAAAACTCCTTCTTCTAAACTCTCTCCAATAACCTTCACCCTACATGGTCTTCTTTGGAAGCATTCAATTATTCCCTGAGATAATCAGAGATTTTTCTTAGAAGTATTTTACCAGAGATTTTTCTTAGAAGTATTTTATCCCAAATCTATTATTTCTGGTTAAAATTCAATGGAATGGATCACAACGCTACTCTCCTTTTGTTAATGATATGTGATAATACACTATAAGTGGTATTTACTTCTTAGCAATGTTAAGTGGACTCATCATAAGGTACAAATTATTTAAAATATTTAAATAATTAAAAGCTTCTATTATGTTTTCCAAGCAATTTACACAAACTCCTTGCATTTCTTTAGCTCTTCTTCAAATTTTTCAACAATATTTATAGTTTTCAGGAAAAAATGTACATTGTTTTCTTAAATATAGTCCTCAAAAATTTATTGTTTTAATGGTATTGTAAATGGAAATTTTTTTGTAGTTTGAGTTTTAAATAATTTATTGCAAGTTTGAATTAATTTCAATAGATATTTCATATTGCTATTGTATTCTATAACTTAATTATTAGTCCGTGTGTGTGTGAAAGAGAGAGAACAAGAAATATTTATACACAATATCATGATATTTACAAATAGAAATAATTTTTTTTCTTTCATCCATAAATGGATGTCTTTCATTTGTTTTTCTTGCTTAATTGCCCTGGCAAAAACCTGCAACAATATATTGACATAAAAGTGGCAGGAGGATTAATTCTTGTTTTGTTCTGCTTATTGTGGATCCTACCATTGTCTGTCAGGGCGACATCCTGCTGTGACATGTTGACATGCTTGGAGTAGAGCCCATAGGAGTGAAGCCTTTATTACCTTCATCTGCTCTTGGGGCACAACTCAAGCTGAGAAGTAAATATCAGCTAACAATGAGACGCTGAAAATCAAGAGGTATGTATTTAGGAAAATGGGAAGTTTTCAAAAATATAATAGAACACACGTGCGCAAAAATCAACATTCTAGGTATCAGTGAGCTGAAATGGACAGGCATTGCCATTTTTGAATCAGAAGATCATATAGCTTACTATACTGGGAATGAATCAATCAAGAGAAATAGCATTGCATTCCTTGTCCAAAAAAATTCAAAATATATCTTGAAGTATGACACCATCTGTTATATGATTATATCTATGCACCTTTGAGGAAATCCAATGAAGAAAACTATTGCACAAATTTATGTAGCAACTACCAAAGGTAGTAATGAAGAAGTTGAAGAATTCTACCAATGTTTTCAGATGGAAATTGAATAAGCATGCAATCAAGATGCATTGATAATCATTGATACTTGGAATGCAACCATAGGGAACAAGGAGGAAGGCATGGTGATTAGAAAATAGGATATTGGTGATAGGACAAAAGTCAGTGATCACATGATAAAATTTTGCAAGACCAATGACATGACTAGTTCATTGCAAAAAACTTTTTCCCGAAATAAGAAAAGGCAATTATGCAAATGGACTTCTCCAGATGCAATACAGAGAAATCAAATTGACTACAGCTAAAATGAGGCCAGGGACAAACTTTGGAAGAGACTATCAATTGCTCATATAAAAGTTCAGGTTGAAGCTGAAGGAAATCAAAACAAGTGCATGAGAGCCAAATCACAACCTTGCATCTATCCCCCTGAATATCAAGCGCCTCTCAAAAACAGATTTGGCACACTGAATGCTAACTACGGAAGACCTGACGAGCTGGGGAAGGAAATCAAAAACATCATTCAAGAAGAAATCGAAAGCTCCCTGAAAGACAGAAAAGGTCAGTGCAGATGTCAGAAAAGACTCAGAGACTTGTTCTTAATAGTAGACTAGCTAAACCACATGGAAGAAAGAATGAAGTCAAAGAGCTAATAGTATTGCTCCTAGAGTTCCCGTAGAAAATCCAAACAGAATGTGTTTAAACGTGCCCCTGTGGTCAGTGGATGGCTGCAGGCAAGTTCCTTCAGTCAGTCACTGGCGTGCCATTGTGTCAATCCATCTGCGGAGGAGCTTCCTCTTTGGATATGACTTTTGTGCTTTATTCTCTTATAATTCATGGATGAGGACATGTTTTGAGCTCATGTTCAATGTTGTCATAAAGTCCTGTGGACCCCATGGTTTCTAGTCATCAGTCAGCTTTGAATTAACGAGGGACTCTTGAACGTGAGGAGTCCCTGTTCTCTTGCTGCTTTGACAATTCTTTCCTTCGGCTGTCAACCGTGTGACGTTACTGTGTGTTGGTGTGGACCTTTTTCAATATATATTACATGGAGTCCTTTGAGCTTTGTAGATGGGCAGAACTATATTTTTTATCAATTTAGGAATATTTCAATAGTTATTCAGATTTCACTCGTTCACTTTTCTGTCATGTCTCTACTTTTGGCACGCCATTTATATTTAGGTTGGCAGGCTTGATTCTGTTTTAAAATTCTCTCTATCTACATGCACTCACTCATTCTGCAGGCAGTTCAGATCTGCTATTGAGGCCTTTTAGTGAATTTTCTATTTATTTGTTGTACTTTCCAACCCCACACATCCTATGTGATGACTTTAATTACATTCTGTGGATGTATTGATAGTTTCTATATGTTGAGAAATCTTTATCATAATACTTTAGACAAAGTTTCCTTCATTTCTTGGAACAGAGATAGAATAGATTAAAAAAATAAATCCAACGATTAGGCTTTTTTAGGAACAGGTTCTATTGACAACTTTACCCTTTTCTTTATTTCTGTTTCTTACACTGTGGTAGTTACATAGGCTGGTGTCAATTTGGGACTTGAAAAGATTAAGAGAGAAGAGGAAGAGCCTAGTCTGTCAATCAGATCATAGCCAATGAGGCTTCTGGGTGGGCATGGCCTTCTCCTGAGAATTCTGGGAACTCCTAAAGATTTCCTCCTTGGAGGTGGGAGATGCTCTCTCTCTCTCTCTCTCTCTCTGCTCACTCCCTTGGAGACTCTCTACTGACAAGACACATGACACTATGTTGATAGACCCCATGTCCTGGGAACTGGAGGAGCCACATGGAGTCCCCTGTCAGCACTGAGATACTTACAATGCCACTGGGTCCAAAGACGTTCTACCTACTGGCCTGTGATCATCCTATATTCGGCAACATTGCATGTGTTTTATGAGTCTGAAGAGTCCTTACAGATTTATATAGGACATAGGGGCTAATGTTGGACTGATGGGCTTGGACTGGACTGGGTTAGGATGTTTTCTTAAAGTACAATTACCTTTTATATAAAACTCTCTCTTATCCACATATGAGTTTCTATGTATTTGTTTCTCTAGTCTCAGACTAACATACTTAATATTTGAAATGGTACATTTAAAACAATATAGTATGGAAACTTGGACCATCCATACTCCTTCCAATGGGGCTTGTTGATATTTCTGGGTGGTTTTTTGTTGTTGTTGCTGCTGCTGTTGTTGCTTCTATAATTCTTTGAAACCCTGGGAGAATTCTTTATAACATATATTGTTTGCACGTGAAGCCAATGAAGTATCTTTCTGGCTAATTTCATGTCTTATGTCTTACAGCCTTTGCTGTATATGTGTGTGTGTGTGTGTGTGTGTATGTATGTATGTATGTGTGTGTAGAAAGAGAGAGAGCGAGAAGAGAATAGATGCTTATATGATCTAATAGGTAGTTTATATTTTTGCCTTTTCCTTCCTATTTTTGTAGAACCTCACATTGGTAAGAGATGAAAGCACAGTGCTTTCTCAGTTATGTACTGTGTATGCACATGTTCTTGTACATGTTCATGACTTCTTGATTCCCAGGAATTCTTTAGCTTTCAGAATCTGTCCCTGTTGGTATGGCTGGGTAAGCACTGGACTATGTCCAACATCAACCCTCCGGATCCACCAAGGAACTCCCTGCTCCTGTAACGTTCCACAAAGCCTCGGAGACCCACGTAAGGTTGCTGTGGGTCAAGGGTGGCATCACTCCAGGGCAGTGGGCATGTGTTAGGGACATCATGTTCTCAATGTTTCCTGTTTAGTTATATTTCTGTTGACTTCTTATTTATCATAACATATGAAACTGCTTCAGGTAACTCTAATGTTAAATAATTTGAGCATATCGTTTGAGCCCATATCCTGGGCATAATATGAAGCTGCTATTTCTCACTGCTACCACAACTGCAAAGGTATTGGTTTTCAAGTCTAATGTGAACTTGCAAAGATGAGGATGGGATTAAGGTATTAAAATGCCAAAAACTCACTGGCACTTACTGTAGTGACTCACATGATGCCTACTCTAACTAGCACTTCCATGTTACCTGCTGAAATTCCCTCCAGTTTTTAATATTCACCTCAAAAATTATGTTCACCATCATCATTTTCTCTATGTGTACTCTCTTTCAGGCCCACACAATCTTTATGTCATTTCCATCAGGCTTCAAATGATAGTTCTTTTTAGTGCTATCCTAACCAAGCTCCTGAATATTGATCTCTTTGCATCTGATTCTGCCACTTGTGTAAAACATTTCTCATAGCTGATATGCAAAAAATATCTACTGCATTTTAAAAGTACCTTCAAAGGTAACATTTTAAAGGAAGATCACTGATGTTATTAATATAGTCTATACACTTATGAGATTATTCATGTAAACTAGACATTCATATAAAGGCACAACTACATACATACAGGAAAAATCAGAAAATTAAAATGATGATAAGATTATTAAAAATCTAAAATCTTAATCCAAAGTGTACTGCTCCAGAAATTATACTATTTGTAACACTTTGAGACAAATAAAATGTCTTAATATTTTCTAGTTGCTTTAAGAAAACATTATATGTATTTTCTTTTAATTTTATGATTGTAAAATGTTAAGAACAAGAATTCTTAATAATCTATTATTAAAATTATGTATAGATTATTACAATCACTATTAATTTTGAATTCAAAATGTTGAATATAAAAATCATTATTTCATAATGATTAATACCAATGAATAATCTAGAATTACTACATCAAAATGAAAACAATCATAAGTTAATAAAATTTATTACAAGTAAAATAAATCAAAGAATTATCATCCTTCAAATGAAACCATTAATACTATTTGTAATTCCTTGATCTAATTTAATTTACTTATATTCATTTCATCTTGTATTTGAAATGCAATGCTATTTACAAAAATATATACAATATAGTATATGATTATAAACTAAATGTAGCATGCACTTATGGGATAAGACAAAGATAATTTAATGGCTGAGATATTAAATGAAACTAAGGCTAGAACTAGATCACAAAACATACCATCACTTATTCCAAATGCATTTTAGAAGTGACAGGCTTACTAACATTAGATCAAAATTTTTATGAGCCAACAGGAAAAGGAAAGAGTAATTAGTAATATAACTCAGAGCTTTAAATATACATATAAAAGCCAGCTAGTAGTTTAATAAAAGTATATTATATACTCTAGCAGCCTGAAAGCTAATGGATATCAAGCATCTTTAGAAAAAGAGAATAAGAAAAAAAAGAAAAAGAGAATAAGGTATAATTTAATTGAAAAAATATCTCACTTTTACAGGAAATATTGAAATAAGATCAGAGGGATATTTCACTTAGCAGATACCTATATGCATCATTTCAACAAATCAATTCATGGCTAGCCAATAAGGTAATTAACTGCATCCTCTATAAGCCTCTAACTCACAGTGATGAAAGACTGGCCCTTTACAAATAATCTTAGTGAATATATGCTTAAACGGAATCCCTTTGAGCATGTAACTGCTGAGGCCGAGCCAATGAAACTCCCACTAATCTTAAACTATTCTCAGAAGGTTCTGCCACCAAATGACGATGAGCTCAGTATATCTGTGTGTGGGCAAATCCATGCCCAAACTCATTTGCTATGCAGCACCTAAATAGAAAAGTCAAACAATCAATCTGCCAGGTGAAAAGGTAAGAAGCAATTTAGAAACAAACAAACAAAAAAGAACTAAACCCAGGAAAGTACCACAAGTGCGGAAGGAAATGATTACCTTGGAGGGTCAAAGGATAAGACTTTAATGATGTAAAAATATGCCCGCCAAAATTGATAAGGCGTAAAAGTGATCACCCAGAGTTCATTTCAACAACAATTCCTGACTGGGATGAAAGGCAAGAAGAAGCTGCCTAGAGCTTGTCTTCCGCTTTATTAGCTTACTGTGGAGGATGCAGCAGGTTTGTTCTGCCGTATCAGGTCACGGAGAGAATTGACTAGACAGTCGTGAGTCTTTTCTGCCTTTTCATTCGAGGGGCTGTATTATTTTAGGTAATGCTACTGTGCAGCTAAATTCAGGCTTTGATTAAAAGCACGGATTCTCAAAGTGTGGTCCCCAGACTGGAAGCACTACGCTAACCTGAGAACTTGTTAAAAATACAAATTCCTGAGCGTCATCACAGACTCTCTGGAGGTGAAGCCAGGTGCTTCTGATGCAGCCTTAAAGATGGAAATAATATCAAATACCATCTACTTATAGCAAGGAGAAGTAGATTACCTTGATTGGAGCTTATCAACAAGCTTTCCAGGAGTTGGTTATTGAGATTCCGGACATGAAGGAAGAAGGCAGGTAAGCATGGTATGGGACATGGGGCATTTCTCAATCTATTATTCCCTCGTGTTGATGTCAGCTAATAATTTACCTGTCTACCCCTCTTGTTGGTTACAATGACTTATAGCATACCAATTCTCTGTCTTCTCCAACACCTGATGCACAAAACTGTAACTAGGTGATAGAATAAATCTTAAAGTATTTGAATTTAGTCAGGAATATCTCCCAGGAAGATAAAGGATAGCTTCTCAAAAGTTTATATTAATGTGTGGGAGATGTGGATTTACAGGCTCCGTCTTTCAAGCTTATTATATGACACGCTCACAGGCAAACTACCTTACCGAGACCTTGGTTTACACACTTATAAAACAGAAATAAATGTCACCAATATATTCAAGGTCCATTGCTATGCAGTACATTCTGACTCAGAGGGCTTTTGAGATTGTAAAACTTTATGAGAGCAGATGGTCTCATTTTTCTTCCCAAGGGGCTGGTGCATTTGAACCACCCAACCTGGTGGGTAGTAAGTAGTCAATGCCTAATCTACATTATAGTACCAGAAGTGTTTCTTTGTATAAAAATATGCACTCCTAAACCTTCCTCTAGTTCCTGAACGCTTCCTCCCCTCCCAATTATCATGACCCCAATTCTACCTTGTGGACCTGGTTAGACCAGAGGATGTACAGCGGTGCAGTAGGGATCTGGAAACACAGGGAATCTAGGATGGATGAAGCCCTCAGTGCCAGCGGTGGGAGTGGCGACACCGGGAGGGAAGGGGGTGTAGAAAGGGAGAACCGATCTTGGAGATCTATGTGGGACCTCCTCTCTGGGAGATGGACAATGGGAAGGTGGGTGAGGGGAGGCGCTGGGCAGTGTAAGATAAGAAAAAAATAATTATTTATAAACTATTAAGGGAGCAGGGGGAAAGGGAGAGCGGGGAGGGAGGGAGAGGGGAAAAAAGGACACCGAGCTGATTCCAGGAACCCAAGTAGAAGGCGAATTTTGAGAATGACGAGTCCAATGAATGTATAAGGGTGCTTTGCTCAATTGATGTATGTATGGATTGTGATAAGAGTTATATGAGCCCCAATAAAAAGATTTAAAACAATACACACTCTCACTCACTCACTGGTATCCCTATGGTGACTTATAGTGACTCTCTGAGACTGCAACTGTTGACAGGAGTAGAAAACCCAGTCTTTCTCCCCTGGAGCTGCTGGTAGTTTTGAACTGCTGACCACGCAGATTGCAGCTCAACATGTAACCACTACACCACCAGGGCTGAGTATTGGTAAACCAAAAGTATCAGGGGAAGGACTTAATGAAAGCCATCATGAAAGACACTCCCCCAAACACAACCACACATAGAGATGCTTAATTTGAACTGCTCTCACTTTTAGGATGTCATTATTTGAAACAATATTAATTTATCAAGGTCTCTGTTCGCTTTGTGTAGTTAAAATGGGCAAACTAAAGAATGCATAACCATAAATATCAGAATCTAGTTATGATCTTTACATCGTCCTTCATTAACAACCTGTTTTTTTAAATCATTTTATTAGGGGCTCATACAACTTTTATCACAATCCATACATACATCAATTGTATAAAGTACATTTGTACACTGCCCTCAGAATTCTCAAAAGATTTGCTGTCCACTTAAGCCCCTGGTATCAGCTCCTCATTTTCCCCTCCCTCCCTGATTCCCCCTACATCATGAATCCTTAATAATTTATAAGTTATTATTTTGTCATATCTTGTACTGTCCAACGTCTCCTTTCACCCACTTTTCTGTTGTCTGTCCCCCAGGGAGGAGGTTATATGTGGATCCTTGTAATCGGTTCCCCCTTTCCACCCCACCCTTCTTCCACCCTCCCAGTATCGCCACTTCCAGCACTGGTCCTGAAGAGATCAGCTGCCCTGGATTCCCTGTGTTTCCAGTTCCTATCTGTACCAGTGTACTTCCTCTGGTCTAGTCAAATTTGTAAGGTAGAATTGGGATCATGACAGTGGGTGGGGAGGAAGCATTTAGGAACTAGAGAAAAGTTGTATGAACAACCTGTTAAAGTAACTAATTCATTTGTCTATTTAAGAATTATTTTAAAAAATGAAATTAAAGGTGTGATATAATTATAAAATTATGCATAATTTATTTATTCTAGTTCTATTTATTACTCATAAATAAATCATCAGAGTAAAAAGTAGTTTAAAAAGAAATGACTTAAGTATATCTTTCCATTCCTAGTATATTTAGATTATCTAATAATTTCTCTTATTACCTAACAAGTACAAGAATATGTATGATTAATTATAAATACATAATATGTGGGGAGATATACATGTGTTTATACATCAAAAGTTAATTATTATTATCATTATTATTTATTATGTCAATTAATTGCTTGACCCCTCCTTCCGATAGTTATTTGTTCTTTCAAGTAGAGCAAAACAAAAAGTAAACAAAGCAATGTAATAAATCTGTTTCAATAGTATCTACTCACTTGATAACTAAGAAAACATAGTTTGTTATTTGGGGATAGTAATGTCATAAAAGACTTGTAAAATATTAGAGGCAGATAGAAGGAAAACTGATCAGTACTACTTAAACCATTGGTGTCCATTAGAGACAGAAGGTAGAAAAGCCACCGTAGGAAATTTCACTCCATCACACACTCATCAGCGAGGTTCAAGCCAAATGTAAGCTTTGGAATGCTGACGGACGTGCCGCCATTTTTGCTCCTCAGACCCTGGACTCCAGGGTGTGGAGGTTGCAGTGGTTCGGGGCTATAGTGCTTTGCTTCTCCTTTGTGGGGTAACCGAGCAGCTGAGACCACCACAACTCTCCACCATTCCTCCAATTTCCAAAGAGGACCCTAAGCTGCCCTTGGCATTTGCTCTCTCATCCTAATTCCCTATATTTGAAATCCCTTCCTTACCAAACTTTTTAGAACGGCATATTTGTGCCTCATCACATCCTGACTAATACACTAATTTTTGTATCAATATGATTTATCAATCTATTTTATCATCCAGGATACTGTTTGGGGACTGTTACAAGTTCTATAATACTAATCATTGTTTATCAGTGATACAACAGTATTAATTACTACAACTTTCTGTCCAACCAGAGCCTCAAATTTGTTCACAAACAATATACCAAAGAAAATAGTGAATTTTATGTGTTTTTGTTATATTTCTGTAACTTCTATCCAAGGTATTAATATTGTTTTTCCTAAAGATCTGAAATATCAATATGCTAGTCTTTGGATGGAATTTAATTAGTTCATTGATTTAGCAAATATTTGGAATTGGTGCAGTTTATTAAGTGAGGTGCTAGAATTACAGCGGTGAACACAGTGGCAGTGTCTCCATCCTTGACTTGCTAATCTGAAGAAGACATCCGAGGTTTTGCTTTATAAAGAAACCGTTTCTCTCTAGTTCACATCAATACTATCTCCTGCTTTTTTCCAACGAATTATCTCGCTTTTAGCTTTCATAGTTCCTCAATTGAGTGTGCACAGTGATATCAAAGTTAATCTTTAATGTACTCCTCCTGTAGTTGGACTCATTTGCATAATTAAACTGCCATGGCTCCTAAATGCTCTCCCCGATGCACAAAAATGTGAAGGTTTATTAGCATAGCGTTTAATTTTCTCCAACGGATCTGTCCAACGTTACATCACCAAGTAATAACAGATAGTGAATGTTGCTTTAAGAGAGGGTGGCTGTGTTGGTTGTTCTGCATGTATTTGCTTCCTTAAAGTCCACCAGGGCTCTGTGAAGTATGCGATCCTCCACCCTGTTTTTCTGTTTTGTTTCTTTCAGAGAAGAAACTTAAACACAGAGACTTTGTGCCATCACGTAAGTCACACAGTCAATGAATTCTGGATCTGGATTAAAATCAAGTGCTATTTTATTTCAGAACTCGAACAAATACAGTAGGCTACATACTGGCCCTCAAAAACATTGTAGCCTAATCTCTGAAGCCTGTAATTGTTAGCCCATATGGAAAATAAGAGAAGCTTAGGTAGTACAAATGTTAAGCATTCAACTGCCAAGTGAAAGGTTAGTGGTTTGAACCCACCAGCCACTCAATAATGAAAACATCTGGCAAAATGCTCCCATAATGATTACAGCTTATTAAGCCCTATAAGTAAACATGGCTCTGTCCCAAAGGGCCACTTCAAGTCCAAGTCAACTCGACCACACACAACCGTAGCAAAAACACTATGTAGATCTAACACAGTTAGGATATTATCCTGATTATCTTGGTGGGCCTTAAATGTGTTCGTGGTGTCTTCATAAAGGAGAGGGGACAGATGGAGAGAGTTGATACACAGCAGACTACCAATGTGAATATGGAGGCAGAGGTCGGTGCAGCAAATCAAGGAATGCTGGCAGCAGCCCGAAACTCGGAGAGGCAAAGAATGAACAGCCCCATAGTGCTTCCACAGGAGCACAGTGTTGTCAGTACTGGATTTCAGCTCAGCGATACTCAGTGAGATACTCAGATACTCAGGGAGTGATTTCAAACATCCAACCTTCAGAACTGTCTGAGAATAAATTTTGGTTTCGAACCACCAAAGTAGTGGTAGCATATTACAGCACCCTGGGAAACATTGTGAACACTGTAACATTACTCTACATGGACACTGCTATCTGCAGGAAGAATCCCTGGTTTCTAAATCAGAATCAGCTAGAAGTTGAAGGTGACCAGGCTAAATCGTAGGGTATCTCTTCCAAATATGTAAAAGTCTTAGTAGAGTAATCAATATAACTCTTGTGGAAGACAGGCTCCCAGAGTCCAAGAGAACTCTGGGACAGCAAAGTCCAGAAATCAGTGTGGGAGAAACAACAACGCAGATTTAGACAGAATGCAGCCCTGGATACTAAGGTTAAGCCCGCCACCCCCTAAAGAAAGAAAAGGGGTGGCCCTCAAATGAACTATCACTCATGACAGCCCATGTATGTCAGTGAAGAACTATGCTGCACCAGGTTCTTCATGAACATCACAATGACTTTCTTATGGGACATTTTGGAAGGCCCTCTAACCAGCAGACTTTTAGAAGCAAAGCAATGAATCCTTTGTAGCTCTCACGAATTCCAGATTCTCATGTGTTATTGGTTAAATGCTGAGGCCAACACCGGTTAAATCCAGGTCCCTGTGGCAACAGCCAAAAACAATGCTCAGTCCTGCACAGTTCTTATAACCATTCCTATGTTTGCGCCCATTGCTATGGCTACTGTGTTACCCTTCCTCTATTTCATGGACCCTGCACTGTACCAAGCATGAAATACTTCTTCATTGATTGGCTCCTTTTGATGACCTATCCAAATAACACGAGACAACATCTCACCATCCTTCTAAGGAGCCTTCTCGCAGTACTATTTTCAACACCCATTTGCCTTCTTCTGGCAGTCCATACTTCTGTTCAGTTGGGTTGTCTAGAGAACCCAAACCAGAGATAATTGTATTGCTGGATATAGAAAGAGATTTATAACAAGCAGTTGCTTACACAGCGGTACAAATAGTTAAGTCCAGTTTGGTTCAAGTCAGGCTTCTCCTGACTTGTGGAAGCCGATGAACAGGAAGCAGAATGATGGAAAGACAGCAGGGGGTACAGGCTGGTGGATGCATTAGGTCAGAAGTTGACCAAATGCATCCACCCTCTGTAGTCTGATGAGGGCTACTGGGATCAGCAGGTGACTCAACATGAGATTGAGGAGCAAGATTGAAAAGCCAGACCCAAGACCAGCACCAACAGAAGGCAAAGGGCCACAGAGAATGTGACTGCTGTCTCTCTCATATAGAAAGGCTTATGTCACTAAGGAGATGTTGTCAGGCTTGTGACCCAATTGATAGGTTGGGCTCCACCCCTACCCAGACCTGGGATTTTCTAGTTAACATGATTCATAACGATCACAATGCTATATTGAATATTGTTCTTCACAATTATATTTCAAAGACATCAATTCTGTCTTATTCATTGTCTAGATTTCATATGAAGTGATTGGAAATATCATGGCTTTGTCTGCAAGGTGACATCTTTACTTTTTGTATATTTCAAAGAGATGCTCTGCAGTACATTTGCCCAGTGAATTATATCATTAGATTTCTTGGCTGTTACCTTGAAAGCAGCTGATTATGTACCTAAGTAAAATAAAATCAGTCATCCATTTTGCCATTTATCATAATGTTGCTGATTGGTCTAATTATGAGAATTTTTGTTCCCTTTATGTCAAGGTCATATGTCATAAGTCAGTGTTTCAAGTACTCTTTCCTTTCAGAAAGCAAGTTTGTGTCATTTATATTTCACAGGGTATTAAGGAGCATCCCTCCAATCACGACAGTGTAGTCCTCATCAAGTAGTTTTGCCCCATGGAGTATGTGTTCATATACATATAATATTTTGACAGGTTACAACCCTAACGCACACCTTTCCTGCTTTTCTCATTCCTCGTGGTTAAATACATTTGCATAATAAAGAACACACAGGAAACCATCATTTGGGTATGTTCTGCTTTCAAATAAGGTCCATCTAAAACGAGAAAAAAATCTCTCTCATTTCATGTCCTCTACGGAATCCAGCATAGCTTTTAGGTGTTCCTTGTAAATGCATTGCTTCCGTCATTTTTGTATCTTCAGCCAAATATTATTTGTATATAATATTATTTTGTTCCATAATTTCAACATCCAGTTGGACCACATAATTTATGCTAAAATTTAAAGGTCGCCAAACCCACTACTATTACGGAAATTCTAACTCACAGTGAGCCTAGGCAGGGTTTTAAGAGTGGATATTTTTAAAAGCACAGACAGACACAGTTTTCTCTCATGGCATGGGCGTGTGTTTATCCTACTATGTGCACTCTTCTTTAGTATTGTTGTTCTATTTACCAAGCAAAATCCACACTCACTGCCATCGAGTCAATTCAGATGCAAAGTCACCCTGTAGGACAGAGAATTACCAAGGTCGGTTTCTGAGGGTGTGAATCTTTACGGAGCGGAAAGTCTCATCTTTCTCCCACCCAGCCTCTTCAGACTGTTGATCTTTGGCTGGAAGCCCAACACATAACCTCCTCTGCCACCACGGCTCCCAATACAGACAGGTCTACTGTTTGCAGACTGATGTGAGTTGGGATCCAGATTTGAGGAGCGCCCTAATGACCATAGTCTTGGGGGTTTTACCATTCTCTATCTGACAAGCGAGTCTGTATTTTTTTTTTCTTGTTGATTTTTGCTTTACATATTTTTGCCCACACTGTTCAGGAACTTCTTACATGATGTCTTTCAGAGCAGTCGCTAGGGGCATCTGAGCACTTGGGGTCATATAGATAAATGTTTCTGTGATCCATTGGTCCACTGGACTAATTGGGTCCAAGTGTCTTTGATTTTCACCACTCTTCTGTCCCCAGATAGGGAGATGCTGGTAGTTAGTTACCCTTTACATGGCTACTTCGAAGCTCTTAAGATGCCTGGTGCTACTCACCAAGGTGAGGTATAAAACATTGTCTTTGTGATGTACGTTATGTTAGTTAACCTTAGTGTTCCCCAAACTACTGCCCTGAGTCCCCAGACCCGGTAACTTAATTTCTTTCCTTTGTTTTGTTTTTTCTTTTTACAATCATTTCATTGGGGGCTCGTAAAACTCTTATCACAATCCATACATACATCCATTTTGTCAAGTACATTTGTACATTTGTTGCCATCATCATTCCCAAATATTTTCTTTCTACTTGAGTCCTTGGTATCAGCTCATCATTTTTGCCCCTCCCTCCTGAATTCTGGATAATTTATAAATTATTATTTCATGTCTTATACTGATCAATGTCTCCCTTCACCCACTTTTCTGTTGTTTGTCCCCCAGGGAAGGGGTTGTATTTACATCCTTGTGATCACTTCCACCTTTGTACCACACCTTCCCCTTCCCTTCCTAGTATGGGTACTCTCATTATTGGTCTTGAGAGCTTTATCTGTCCTGGACTCCCTGTGTTTCCATTTCATAGCTTTACCACTGGAAATGCTCTTGTCTAGTCGGATTTGTAAGAGAGACTTGGTATCATGATAGTGAAGGAAGCATTTAGGAACTAGAGGAAAGTTGTATGTTTCTTCATTGCTATACTTCACCCTGACTGGCTCATATCCTCCCGTGACCCTTCTGTAAGGAGATATCAAGTTGCCTACAAATGGGCATTGGGTATCCACTCCGTACTCCCCCTCATTCACAATATGATTTTTTTGTTCTGTGATGCCTGATACCTGATCCCTTCAACACCTCATGGTCACATAGGCTGTGTGCTTCTTTCATGTGGGCTTTGTTGCTTCTGAGCTACATGGACACTTATTTACCTTCAATCCTTTAAGACCCCAGATGCCATATCTTTTGATAACCAGGCACCATCAATGTTCTTCACCATATTTGCTTACGCACTTACATTGTCTTCAGCGATCGTGTCAGGAAAGTGAGCACCATGGAGTGCCAGTTTCATAGAACAAAGTATTCTTGCATTGAGAGAGTACTTGAGTAGAGGCCCAATGACCATATACTACCTTAATACTAAATCTATAAATATATACACATAGATCTATTTCCCCATTGTCATATATAAACATATTTACATATGTACATACCTGTATTTAGACCACTATAAATGCCCTTTGCCTCCTACTTCTTTCCTCTAATTCCTTTTATTTTCCTCTTTTCTCACTATCATGCTCAGCTTTCATTTGGGTTTCAGTAATTCCTCTTGGTTACATTGCCCTTGATCAAGCCCTACTAGGTCTTCTACACCCTCCTTGCCATTGATTTTGGATCACTTATTGTTCCCTTGTCCCTGGGTTTGTTAACACCCACTTTCTTTCCCCTGCTTCCCCTGCTCCTGTGCTGCCCCCCAACCACCGGTTCCATTGTTTTCTCCTCCAGATTGTTTATCCTGCCTATCTTATCTAGATAGATCTGCAGAGATAATAATATGAAGACAGAGTAAATCTAATAAACAAAACAATGACCAAAATATCAACAAAACAAAAACACAATGACAAAATATCAAACCAATAACAAAAAATCAACAAAACAAAAACAATGACAAAAAAGAAAAGCCTGTACATAGTTCAGAGTCTGTTGACCTTTAGGAGTGTTATCTGGTCAAATCTGATGGGGTGCCATGCCCTGGCCCCACAAAGTCTATTTTGAATATTCCCTTGGGACTTCTTTGCTCTGCTCCCCTTGCTGTTTTGTTGCATGCCATTGGTGTTTTGCCTTGGTGTTGTGGGGTCAAACCAGGCGCAATTCCCACACTGTGTCTTCAGTGTTGTCCCCTGTAGGGCTATGGGTCATTGGGGGATGTAGTGTATTGTAGTGGGGCTGGCCCTATGGTCCTCTCAGTGCATTGGCTGCTCTGAGCAGGGATATTGTGCTCAAGGCTTGGTGGGCCAGGATGTAACTTACTTTCTTAAAAGTGCTTGGTTATAATGAAGAAAGTCAGAAAAAGAAAAATTGTCCATTTGAAAGTGGGGAGAGAACTTGAACACTCATTTCATTACCAAAAATATCAGGCAGTTAATGACATGTGACTGATTGTTGTGATCATTATCCCTCAGAAATACACAAATCAAACAACTATGAGACATCACCTGGCTACCTCCTATGCTCAAAGTAGGTTTTAATTTCTGAATACAAGTATAGCCATGATATAAAAGTTAATTTATTACAAAATCTTTTTTGATGATCTTGGGTAGCATTTCACAAAATCAAATTATTATGACTATTTTAAAAGTTGACCTTTATCATATATGTATATATATTATGTATATAAATATATGTAAAATATGTTTATATATGAGTTAATTAAAATTTATTCTGCCAACCAGTCAACACATGTGGGGTTATTTGAATGGTGAGGAGATAAATGGCTCAGTGAGCCTCGCCTTTCTAGTTCTCAGGTCTCCTGCTTTCTGATGGTCGGACCAGGGTGCAGCTGCCTTAGCCAGTTCCCCGCTTCAGCTGGCAAGGCTCACTTCCTGCAAGACATCTCTGAGGAGAAGCCACACGGACCTACCCTGATGCAGCCCTGAGTTCTGGAGCACCAGTGTGGAGACCCCTGCCAGAGCTGAGATGTTGACACATTCAATGATTCGGCTTTCCTCCTGCAGTCCGCATCATAGTATGTGTTGTGTGAGATGGAGGAGGATTTTGTGGATTGGTGTTGGACACATGGGTTAATGTTGGACTTGTGGGCTTGGGCAGCACAGGGTTGGGATGTTTTCTTGATGTGTACTTGCCCTTTATATAAAACTCTCTTATACATGAGTTTCTGTGGATTTATTTCTCTAAAGTTCCCAGACTAACATAATACATATAAAAAAATATGTATGAAGGCCACTAGTTCTGTATGTATAAGGGAACTTCAAAAATATGTGGAAGTATTTAGCTAAAAGCTATTGGAAAAAATCCATGAACTTTTTGAAGCTCCATCATATATTTCCATTTACACCCTATTTAATGTCATCTTTTTAATATAAATTTATCTTGAATTTCATGTATCTGCATCGACTGTAGTTGCTTTAAAAAATTAGTTACTAAGCTAAAATAAACTGCAGTAAATTTAAAATCAGAGCGATTTAATATAATTAATCAAACAAAATTAATATGTATGAAAATGTGAAGAAACATCCCTAGCTCAAAGACAATCTAGTGTAAGAACATTTGATGCTTTTAAATGTGTAATTCTCCTTTATTCTGCAATCTTGTGGCAAATACTGCTGGAAATGCCATGTGGCAATAACTATGAAAACACTTAAAAGAAAATTACTACAGTTAATTGAGATTGTCACTGCTTATGCTTTTGCTTTTGTTTCAACAAAATCATCTCTAAAGTCTAATATTGAGTCATAAGTTCAGATTTTAAAATCTGTGTCTGCTAGAAATTATGTTGAGTGTCAGGGCATCTCAATTGGTCTATAAAAGATGGGCTTTTCTTCTTACCGAAGAAAGATCTGAGAAGGCAGTCACTCTGACATTTCAAGTCTGAGACCCTAAAGCTTTTGGAACCACTACTGTTGCCAAGCCAAAACTATTATGATACTTCTCATTTACGGAGGCTTTTAACAGCACTTACACCCAACCCTTAGATGCATCATGATATGCAGAGCTATGTCGCAGAGACATTCTGTATTGTTTATGCGACTTTTAGTTCATAATGCTGGGGAGACTGCAAACACGTGCTATGGACAGAAATGAAGGTGAATGCGCAAAAATGGTTATTTGAGCTCATTTCCATGTAAGAGACCATGATCACTTATGAAACAAAACGGACATATGAACACTTTTGTTTTCACACATAAGACACACACTTCAAAAACTGTTGTACTCTCACCTGCTCATAATTTGAATGATTAAAATTAAAGTAATTTCCCCTAAACCTATAAGTAAAATTCGTATATTTGTTTTGGCTTTGATCTAACTCAAATACAGGGGTATCATTTTTCCTTTCCAAAATTTTGCATTGGCATAAAATTTACAAATCACACCATTCAATAGTTGTATCGTATTTAGAAGAGTTGTGGGATCAACATCACAATCAATTTTAGAACGTTTCTTCTTTTTGTAATTATTGTTTATAGCTCCCCATCTCTCCCCAGTGGTCCCCGCCATGCCTTAATCCAGCTACTGTCTCTATAGATTTATCTATGCTCGGTTTCATATATAGAAACCAAACATGCAAAACAGAAATCAAGAAAACAAACCAAAGACAAGAAACCAACAAAAATGACAAGTTAAGGTAGAAAAAAAACCTCAATTGAAAAAGCAGAAAATATTAAAAACTGCAACAAATATCAGGTCAAAAGGTAGATCAAATGATAATCTCACATTTCACATATATGCCTCTACCACAATTGGCTGTACAATGCTTTCTGTCTCATAGCAAGGCTACTCCCATCCTTGACCATGGACAAAGGAAACTCACCAGGGATTCCATCCCCATGGGGCCCCTGGAAGGGAATTTGGGGCTTCCACTGTCATTGATAGCACCTGAAAACAGGGTGTTCAGGTCTGTTAATGTTCTTTGACCAGATTTGGATTTTATTATTTGTAATCCTTGGATGGCAGGACTTAGGATATATTTTCAGGACTTTATGTTTGGCCCAGTGGAAGCACTGCGAAAACGAGGAAGCTCCTCAGAAAGTTGGATTGTTGCAGAGGCTGCATCACTGTGCTCGGACATCAGGAAAATTGTGAGGATGGCCCGGGACTGGGCCGTCTTTCGTTGTGTTGTACACAGAGTCACTCTGGGTCAGAACCAACTTGATGGCACCTAACAACCATCCTTGGATCACACAGATGGGTGTGCTTCTTCCATGTGGGCTTGGTTGGCACCTCACTTAGCTGGCTGTTGTTTTAAGAAAAGCCTTTAAAACTTTAGGCTCTGTTCTTTTTCATTGCTGGGCACACTCTGATTTCAGCACCACATTTTGAAACAGCTCCCATATCTTCACTGATCTCTCCATGAGGGGCAAGGATCAAGTTAGGGCTAAGACAGGGGTCTTTTTCATAAGTATTAAAGAAGTCAGAAGAGTGAGACAAAAGGATTTGAATAGAATGTTGGGTATTTCATAATTAATGAGATCATGTACAGGAAGTCTGGGAATTGCATGTCTTTTAATTCAATTAAAAGACTTTTCAGAGTAAAGATTTTTCTCCCAAATGATTCTTAATTGTATAAATTACTTGACAGTTGATAAATGTTGTTTGATTTTTAAATGCAATGCTCCAAACAATTTTGTTATTTATTTGATATATTTTTTGTCCTGAAGATAAATATATGTCTAGGTCTAACTTTAAATCTAGGTCTAGGTCTAGGTCTAGATTTATCAAGTCCCTTTGAAGAAAATAAATCTGTTTTTACTGAAATTGGAATTAGGAGTTGAGAAAAAGCAAACCCTCTGTATTTCAGCAATATTTCCTCTCATGGAGACCACTCAAGATAAGGTCCTACCACCATCTGGAAGTTATACGAAAAACACATATTATCAGTTCCACTCCCTGATACACTGTTACAAGGGTCCCAAGATATTCATATTTGATACACATTTTAAAAGATGGCTTGCCAAGGCTTCTGTGAATACTGCGAAACCACTGACCTAGAATCTCCCACTTTAATAGACATTACTCCACATGAATGATGAAGTGTGAAGAACTTCCCTAGCCTGAAGGGATGATTTCATACTCCAAAGAAACTTAATATTAAACCTTATTTAACCGATCGATGGGTATTTAGTCAAATTAAATGGACCGGAGGTCCAAGGACTCACCACGTTGCCCTCCAGCAGCAAAATGAAAAAATTGGGCCGAAGTCTTTTTCTACAAGACAAACTGTACTTCCATATGAACTCAGAATCCAGTACTTTGACTTCAACACGATGAACACTTAGCCAAATCTTTTAGCACAGGTCATTTTACTATAGTCTCTAAAATGATTTAGAGATAGTCAAATAAAGCTTCTGATGACCTTTGTCTCAACTCCTAATCCCACGGTTTCAGTAAGGCACACCTTAGTCCTCGAAGTAATATCCTTGCTTTGAAGTACTATACAGGGGTATTGTCCAGCACATGTGCCTAATGCAATATGCCTCTTGATCTCTTGCCTGCTGCTTCCAGGAGCATTGAGTGTGGATCCAAGCAAAACAAAATCCACGAAATTTCAACCAATCCTTCATTTATTAACATGTTAACCAATGATCCAGTTGTGGGATGTTGGTCTTCCTTACATTGCGTTGTAATCCATATTGAAAGCTGTACTCCTTGATCTTCATCAGCAAGTGTTTCAAGTCCCCCTCACTTTCAGCATGCCATGTCGTGTCATGTGCATACCACCGTTTGTTAATAAGCTTTCCTACAATCCTATTGCTACTCCATTCTATATTTAATCCAGCTTCCCTGCGGATGCGCTCAGCATATAGTTTGAACAAGTATGGTGAGGGGATGTACCCCTTTCCTGGTTCTGTGCAAACTGCCTCTTGACCCATGTACTAATTTCAAATAGGCACAATGAAGTGCTTTGGAATTCCCATTTTCTCAAGGTGATCCACAGTTTATTATGATCTGCATGGTCTAATGTCTTTGCATCGTGAATGAAAAACAAGTAAATATCTTTCTGGTACTGCCTGCTTTGGGCCAAGATCCATCTGACATCAGCAGTAATAGACCTTGTTCCACATCCTTTTCTGAATCCAGCTTGAACTTCCAGCTGTTCCCTGTCAATATGCTCCTGAAGTTATTGTCAGATAATCTTCAGTAAAATGTTACTTACATGTGATATCAGTGCTATTGTTCTCCCTCCAGAATCCTTGATAATCTATAAATTATTATTTGGTCATATCTTACACCATCCGGCGTCTCCCTTCACCCACTTTTCTGTTGTCCATCCCCAGGGAGGAGGTTATATGTAGATCCTTGCAATTGGTTCCCCCTTGCTACCCCACCCTCCCTCCATCCTCCTGGCATTGCCACTCTCACCACTAGTCCTGAGGGGTTCATCTGTCCTGGATTCCCTGTGTTTCCAGTTCCTGTCTGTACCAGTGTACATCCTCTGGTCCAGCCAGATTTGTAAAGTAGACTTGGAGTCATGATAGTGGGGGGAGGAAGCATTTAAGAACTAGAGGAAAGTAGTATGTTTCATCATTGCTACCCTTCACCCTGACTGGCTTGTCTTCTTCCCATGACCCTTCTGTAAAGGGGTCTCCAGTTGCCCACATATGGATTTTGGGTCCCCACTCTGCACTCACCCTCATTCACAATGATGCGATTTTTTTGTTCTTTGATGCCTGATACATGGTTTGCCTTTATTTGAAATTGGTGCAAATATGCATCTCTTCTAGTCCGCTGGCTAAGCAGCTGCCTTCTAAATTTTGTATCCATGACAAGTGAGGGCTTCCAGTGCTTTCAGCGTGCTGAGACATGTCAAGTGGTATTCCGTCAATTCCTGGTGCCTTGATTTTGACTAATGCTTTCCATACGGTTTGAGCTTCTTCCTCCAGCACCACTGAACCTTGCTCATATGCGACCTCCTGACATGGTGGACTGTTGACTGATTATTTGGGGTTTTGTAACTGGGTGTGGTCCTCCCATCTTCTTTTGATGCTTCCCGTGTCATTCAATATGTTGCCCATAGAATCTCTCAAGGTTTCAACTTGAGCTTGAATTTTTTTCTTGAGTTCTTTTCGTGTCGAATATATTGAATGCATCTTCCTTTTCCGTTTTCTAATTCTGGGTCCTAGCATATTTTGTTACAAAAGTTGGCATTGACTTCTCAAGCTACCCTTTGGAATTTTCCATTCAGCTCTTTGTCTTCATCCTTTCTTCCATTTGCTTTAGCACTCTACAATTAATAGAAAAATTCAGATTTTCTTCAGAAATCTACCCTTGATCATTTCTTTCTTTCCTGTCTTTATAATGCTTTTTTGTTGCAATTTTCATGAATCATGGTGTTGACGTCCTTCTATAGCTCATCAGGTCTTCTATAATTAATGTCCAATGTGACAAATCTGTTCTTGAGATGTTCTCAACAGGAAAAGGTACCAGAAGTTCAAAACCAAGCCCCCAAATTGATGTGAATGGGTGTAGATGTAGTGGAGACCCAAAACCCACCTGTAAAATAATTGGACAGTCCCTCTCAGAAGGTCCATGTAGATAAATCCAAGGTGAAATATAGCACTGATGAAGCACATAACTATCCTTTAGTTCTTTAATATTTCCTATTATTATGGTTTTTAATTGTTCTACCTCATTAATCATGGTAGACTTGCATAAGTTCATTTGTATATTTAAGAGTTAGATACATGAAAGCCAAGATAGATAACCCTTCGGAAATCATAACAGGCGTTGCCTGAGGGTATGGAAAGAGGGAGGAGGGTTATAGGGACACCATAGCATTGATGAATGTATAACCCTACTCGAGGGGAGCAAACAACAGAATTGTGTGTCAATGGATATATTGGATGGTTTAAAATATGGTATAAATAAATAAGTGTTCCTGGGGGTTCAAGTAGGGAGAGATGGAGAGAAAGGGGAGTTGATATCATGGAGTTCAAGAAGAAAGAAAATATTTGGAAATTGACTGTGGTAGCAATTTTATTATACTGTTTGATGCAATTGATCTGTGGAATGTTAAGATATGTGTAAGAGCACCCAATAAGATGATTAAAAAATACAGATAGTAATTCTTTTTAAAGATAGATTCAAGGTTGTATCTGGCCCCTTTGGATTGTTTTAAATTTTCTTCAGCTTTACATTGAACTGACACATAATAACTGGATGGGCTGTCCCACAATAGTCCCCTGCACTGGTTTTAGCTGCTAATATTATGTCTTTCGACGGATGTACTTAATTTAATTTATCTTTATTCCATCTGGGGAAGTTCATGTGTATAGTCACCTTTTCTGTTGTTGAAAAAGATTTTGGCTATGATCAAGCCATTGGTTTTGCAAGATTCTATCATGCAATCTCCAAATGTATTTCTATCACCAAGTTCATATTTTCCAACTACAGTTCCTTCCTCTTTGTTTCCAACTTTTGCATTCCAATAACCAGGACTATCATCAACAACTATTAATGCATCTTGATTTCATGTTTAATCAACTTCTGGTTGAAGGTGGTAGAATTCTGTAATTTCTTCACCACTATTTTTTATAGTCAATGCATAAATTGGCATATAGTTGTATTGATTGGATTTCCTTGAAGGTAGACGTGTATAATCTGGTCACAGATGGCATTGTACTTCATGATGGATTTAGCAAGTTCCTTTCATTCAATGAATGGCATGCCATTCCTCCTAGTTGTGATATTCCCAGCATAGAAGTTCATATGCTTTTTTGATTGAAACCAATACCAATCTGTTCAGTTCCCTTATACCTAGGATGTAGATCTTCACGTGTTCCATTTCTTTTTAGACCACTTCCAACTTTCCTGAATTCATACTTCTCACATTCCAAGGTCAAGTCATTGGAAGATTTTTGCAGTTGTTTCTCACTGCTTTGAGTTGTCCCCCATCAGCAAATGAAGATTCTGGCCTTGGCTCCTAAAGGCTTGATTGGAATCATGTCACCAAGATCAACCCCCTTTAAGAACTGAGCTGCTCTCAGTCACATTTCGAGTGCCCTCTGACCCAAGTGTGCCAGCTGCCAGCTGCATCTCCCTTTGTTTAGACTGCCAGTATTTGAAAGTGCTTTGAAGCTCTGCAGAAGGATACACCGGCTTCTTCCTCTGAAGTGGGGAGCCAAGTCCTTCCTTTGCTGTTCTGAGTCTGGAAGCTCTGCTGAAACCTCTTTAGTTTGGGTGACCCTGCTGGCACTTGACATATCAGTGACATCGCTTCCAGAATCACAGCCACAACACACAAGCCCCCACAGTACGATAAACTAGCAGACAAGCGGTGGACAGAAACAGTGCTGAAAATAAAAGGTAGAAAAGAGGCTGCAGAAAGATGAGCACTTGAAAACTGAAAGGCTAGAACTAAATGCACTACAATCAGAAAATTTCATTGTAATTATATTTGCTATGTTTTCTAAGATGTCCACCATTTTAAAATCATATATTCAGCAGCATCAGAATAGATATGTATTCCATTTTTGTTAACTTTCAGGATATATTCTTCTTCCAAGGGACAGCTTGCATTTTCATACACATTTTAGATTTTGCCTCCTAAAACCTGCCATTAATAAACATGACACAGCTATGGGTTGATTATTATATATTTACCAGAGGGCAAAACTTTCTAGGTAGAGTATAAAAATAAATATTAAGGAAAAGATAAATTCAACTGGGTAGTGTTAGAAAATATTTATATTTGAAAACATACTATGGTGCCATCTAATTAAGTATGGCAAACCCATCAACCAACAAAGTCTATCACATAAAGGGCACCGGTCATATTTCAGAGTCACTTTTAAACATCTTCCTTTTGAACATTAATGGAGATCTAAGGTTCCGTAGAAAAATGAGATATATCTTTAATAAATAAAAGAGACATCAAACAAACTTGAAACTAGAAAACAGGGAGAGTTCAGAAAATATGGAGCTTAAAAGAGAAGCAAGAAGCCGTGGTCTTTCAGAATTGGGACATGCAATGATGTAACATCTCTTAGTGGCTGAGGGAATTCACTAGGAAAATACAAGTCCCTAAGGCAGCGAGAACTCCACAGAGACCAGAGAAGGCGGACAGAAGGAGGCATCCAAGGACAAAATGGAGAGAGGGGAGCAGAAATCGATTAGCTTACGTACTTGAGCACTTACAAAATAATACTGACATTCAGGAAAAAGAAGATTGGACACAGAGAAGTTTAAGAAAGCTAAACATGTGAGGTATTTATACACTCTACTATCAATAAGAATATTGCAACAAAAATCAAGATGTAACAATAAGATCAGAAATATTAAAATTTGAATCAGATAAAGTCTAAGTCAAACTTCAAATAAAACTAATGCATAGATATATTGTAAAAATGGGGGGAAGGGTGTTGGGGATATTCCTCATGGCATTCCTCATCCCTCAAACCAGGAAGTCAGTAGATCATGTCCATGGCGTTTGAGTAAAGGAACAGCTATGTAAGCCTGCGTCTCTAATCAAAGTTAGAGCCCTGTGGGGAGCTGTCTGTCATGAGCATTGGGCTGCCAACACCCAAGTCCATGTTCCAACCCACCAGGTGCTTTCAGAAACCCTCACAGGGTCATTATGGTTTGGAATAAACTCACTGGCAGTGAGTTGGTTTGGGGTTTAATAAAATTCAGAAAAATCTAGATGAATAGTTATAGGCTCTTAGAGGAGAGAATGCCATCTGTAGGCAATTGGATGGGGGTTATGTAATGAAGGACTAGTTGGTTATGATAGACATCAAAATTTGTCTTTTTAGTCTATGTGCACGTAATAACAATCATAAAATATAATTTGTGAAAGATAATAAATATAAATAATAAAACAAAACAATATGGATACACCAAATAGATAAAACATACTTGTAAAGACATAATGTAAAAGCAAAAAAAGAAAACAGACTAAAAATTAACCATATCATAGGGGGAAAAATACTTAATGCTCATCTAATCCTGGCTTATTCTGCCCTAGTTACAGTGGTCTTTTAACAAGTTCCCTTTTGAAGGCATAATCTTTCATTTCATTTTGGGAAGAATCCATCCACATTCACCACTCACTACATTCTCCTCTGTTACTAGTGCTCATCACAGACCTTAGGACCCCTTGGAATATTTATTTATGTATTTATTGCTCATCTCCCCCATGAGATGTGGTTTGTCTCCTATGCCTCAGACAGTGTCTACTACACCACCCACTACTACTATGAACTCATTGTGACCCTATAGGACAGGGTTGAACCTTGAAGTTTTTCCAGATTATACTTCTTCAAAAGAATGATAAATTAGGTGGAGGCTTCTTTTTAAAAGATCAGTTTTGCATCCCACAGTCCAAACCACTAATCAAACTCTCCCAATGACCCTCTACCCCCCATTCTCCATTTCATCCTAGTCAACACCTGTCAACAGTCTGGCTCAATGCCTCATCAGCCCCGCCACAGACACACCCTCTGCCCCACCACTTAGAGACCTCTGAAGGTTGTTCCCTTTGGTCTGAGTCTTTATCTGACACCTCGACTCCTTATTTCAGTGGTGTCATATAATCTTTGTCCTTTGTGATTGACTACGTTTATTCAGAATGCTATCCTCCAGCTCCATCCATGTCATGTGGCCCTACATGGTTTTGTCATTGTTTTATAGCAATGCATAGTAAGTAATCCATCTTATGGATGTCCCAGAGGTTCTTTAGCCATTCTTCTACTGATGGGCATTTAGGGTATTTCCAACTCCTTGCTCTTGTGAATGGTCCTGTGATGAACATGGGAGTGAATGTGTCTGTTTGTGTTATGATTCTTACTTTTTTAGGGTACCCACCCAACAGTGGAGTGGAATTGCTGAATCTTATGGGATTCCGATTCCCAGTTGTTTGAGGTAGTACCATTTCACTTTCTACAGTGGTTGTGTTGTGTGTGTGTGTGTATACAGTCTTATCAGTAGTAGATGAATGTCCAAACTCCACAGTTTATCCATGATTTTTTATTCTCTGTTTCTGATTGCTTTTTAGGGGGTTGATTTTGTTTATTTCTTTGTTTTAACTTTACTGTCAATGCTGATGTAAGCAGAGAAACTTGTGTTCCTCTGAAGGAGCAGGTGATGGGTTAGAACCATTCACCTTGCAGTTAGCAGCCCACTGTCTATTCCTCAGCATCGTGCTGAATAATTTATTATTGACAGCAACATTGAAACTGTAATAAACCTGGCAGTCTCCCAGTAAGGTTAGCAAATTACGAAAGGCTCTTAGACGAAATACAAATCGTGTTGTAGATGACTGTTCAATGGCCTGGCAACGTGGTCATGATTTATAACAAGGTGGGGGAAGTGCTGTTCAAACATGTGTGCATACATTGCACTGACATATGCATGAGGACAACAAAGCTGCAACAGACGAGGACGGAGAGGAGAGGTCAGGAAGGGAGATTCAGTGAGCTGAAAATGGGGACAGGAGGAAGAACTACAGGAAGAGAGACAGACAGAAGGGGAGAGAAGGTTTCGGGGAGAATAAACAGATAATTTTTAAACAGCATATGAGGAGTGCTTTTCAGTGAGCAGTGATATTGAAAATTATTTCTGTTTCTTTCCTCATGCTTTTCTCAAGTTTCTAACATTTTTACAAAAGCATGCACTACTATTTTGATTTACAATATAATCATCCATTAAGACTGTGACACCGGCAATCCTACCAGGGTTTTCACCACCTCCATTATATTTTTTTGCATTTAGTTATATGTTACCTTCTCTTTCAGTCAAGTAACATGTGCCTACCCTTGAATCAGTAACTGTTACACCAAAAAGGCCATTTTTATTGTATTTTTCAGTTGTGTGTTATAGATGCACCTAGCTTCGTCTTTAAGCATTTACCTTTACAATGAAACGGGCCTAGAAAAGTTCTCAGGACACACACCTGGAAGCTACTTAAACCGAACAGTTCTTATGTGACGTTTCAAACTAATCACTTACTTCGTATGATCCACCGACGGCCTGTGGTTTTCTTCCCCATGATGGATGCTCTTCCCCCTCCCAAGACCCCATCTGAAGATATTCAAATCTTGAAATAAATTGACTGCGACTGGCGGGTGCCACTGACATAGGCTTCCTTTTTCAAAGCTACACACTTCCGTAACTGACGAGGAGAGGAAAAAACAGAGAAGAAACAAGAACATCATAATAGATGTGTTGATAATGGTATATACTGTCTGCTCCAGAATTCCCCGATTATTATCTTATTGTTATACTGTACCTTCTAGCTTTTAGAGTATTTATGCAAGGTTCCTATAGAATGACAGTTTTATAATGTCACCTTATTATATTCAAATATATGCAGTCACTGAAATATGGAATAAAATGCATCGAGTAGTGAGTGAATCTGCTTTCATGAAGAGGTGAGATTTTAATCAGCATCCCAAAGCACCACTTTAAACACTGCCAGCCTCTTCTAACAAAGCAGACACACTGCTTGCCTGACCGACCAGCATCTAAGTCTTACATCTGCTCTCCCTTGCACCAGCTGAATTTCAGCTCAGTCTCACAAGGACTTCATCCAAATTGCAATCTATTTAAACTCAATACATGAAATTAACAATACATTTTATAGCAGACCTGTTTCCTTGCAACTCTTCAAGATTCTTGTCATTGCTGTATTCTGAAATCACAGGTAATTGCAAGCGCAGTGTTTTAAATCCATAAATTGGTTGTTGGTAAAAAAGGATTTGTACATTCGCTTCTGCTCTTTTCTCTCTCTCTCTCTCTCTCTCTCTCTCTCTCTCTCTCTCTCTCTCTCTCTCTCTCTCTCTCTCAATATGACTGTGTCTGTCTCTACTCCTTTACGGTTTAAAAAAAAAGACTCAATGAATTATTTCGGATTCTGTAAAGAAACTGATATTCAACTAATTTCTATAGACTCTACTTTTGAAGGATATAAACAGTGAGGGCATAATACTACCACCTTTAGAATCCAGAGGTGATGGGATCCTGATTTATTGTAAAATTAGACACACTCCCCCTAAAGAAAGTGCTTTCTTAATAATGACATCCAACTTTGCTATTTAATTTGATAGTAATATAGATTAAGTATATTTATCTCTGTGAAGAGGTTTATTAATCAATTCAACAATGTTCTTCATGTCTATTAAAAAGGAAAAATTATACATTTAAAATAATTAAATAATCTGATTATAAAATATAAGCAGATTTATCATAATATAATATCCTATAAAGAGATAGAAGAGGCAGGATCATACAAATTGGTCATAAATAAAATGATAGTAATTTAATTCATCCACATTATTCTTATATAAGTTTTACATCGTAGCTATTCATCTGGAAGTGTTAATTCTCATCCAATCATCAATAATGTTACTTAATTTGCAGTCTACTAAGAAATTCAGACTTTACTAAAGAAATTCACTATTGCAATTTAATTACATTTTACGTAGTCTCAAAATCTGCACAACCTCAGGACAACCATAAGAGGAATCTAGTGTCTTTCCAGGAAAAAGCACGAATAACACAACTTCCCCATCGCATCGGCTTCCACCTGTGGTTTACAGTACAACTAACAAACGGACGAATTACCATTCCTTTGCATTCACACAGTGTGCCACTATCCGCTTTCACTTTGTCACTTTTCTTACAGTTTAGATTAACTACTAAATGTATGCTGTACACGTAAGAAGCCACGCCACGCTTCCACTGGGTGTTAAAAGAATAGAATATGAACCTTTCATACTTGAAGTCTTAGAATTTCTTCAGAGGGCTGATGTAAAATAATTAAGAGTGCCACGATACGCTCTGTGTTATCAGTAGGTTGGGACCCAGGGTACCATCAGGACTGTCTAGAAATCGAATGGTGTGCTAAATTCAGAAGCTATAGCAAAAGGAGAATCTCAAAGGTAAAGGGAACGGGAAAAAAATCTAACTATTTATCCCTTCTGTTCTAGTGCTTCCCTCATTATAGATTAATTGTTCTCTCTGAGATTATTGTGAATTTTGATTTTGAGTTACCTTGTGGCCTTTGATTCATTTAGGAAAAACAGTAGTCAAGTGTCATGAAATAAACCCATTTTTTCACCAGGTCTCAGGTGTTTAAAGTCCTATCTATGTTACAAATGGCTTTCTCATGACCTCTCATATTTGATATATAGGTAGGCACTTAGGCAATGGCAAAATTTGACCTTTGCTCTGTAATTTCAGCTTTGAAATGGTGAGCAGACAAGTGGTATATGGTAATGCTGAAGTCAAGTTCATGAAGACAATATTTCCCAAACTTCCTATCAAGGATTCAAAGTGATCCGAGACATTTTAGCAATGAACGGCTTAGAAAAAAAGGAAATATACCATCCATTCAAATACATTAACAGGTCAAGTGGCTTGTTTATATCGTTGCAATTGAGTCAAATATGGTTTATTCTCTATAAGTGAGTAACATCTGATTAGATCAGAGGACTGTTACAGATCAAGTGTAGGAAATAAGTAACTTTCCCTTCTTCCAGTGTAGGCTATAGATTAATCTGATCTACTCAGCCTTTCTCGCAACCTCTCAGCTTTGTGTAATCCAGATAATTGTTTGTAATACAAATCATTCATCCAAATCCACTTATCTCTCTTTGGGGCTTGACAGAAGAATATATACTGACTTTAGCTATTTATATAAAGAGCTCTTATGTTAAGCAATTGCTCTAGAAAAGTTGGTCATTTCTAACTATTCCCTTAGATTGTCTTATCTATTTTACTGCTATATTTAATACATATTTGAGGGATTCACCTACCACAGGAGGATTCATCTGATTTGTCAGCACAGTCGTTTCTAAAATCACATTTCTGCATTTGGTCAACACAGTGACCATTGGACCTGCAGACAAATTCATGGTCTTTGCAGTTGTGTGGAGGTAGTGTTACTGGAACAGAAGTTTCTGGTGGTTCCGGAAAGTCCACTGGCAAATTACCTTAAGAAACAATAGAAAAGCGTCATTTAGCAGGCCTTTCCTTGGAGATTTTAAACAATGGGACATTTCTAAGTGTGCGTCCTTCTTTCAACTTATAAAGAGCCTCTGACAGTATTTGCTAATATGCTTCATTCCTTTATGTTAGCATGTAAATTAGGATTCCTGTCAAAAGAAATGGCAAATAGCTGCATATCTGATTATAAGTGGAAGTACAGATTAAAAATTATTGAAAAGGTATTCCAAAGTCAATGAATAAATGAAAGACCAAAGGTCAGGGCTAGAAGATCAATAGGAAGTAAAATCTTTCCAGATGCTGACATTAGAGACTAGAGCCAAGGTTTGACTAATCTGCCTAGTCCTTCAGGTAAATAAGGTTGGTGCTAAATCTAAATTTCAAATATCTCCTAATCTTTGTTTTATGTACTCAAGATTCAAGGTGGCAGGAGGTATCTGGAGAAGAAGTATTAATCAGGAAGCATGTGAACAATGAACACCATAATTTCTGAAATCATAGTAGTTGAAAAAGTTGTATACAAGCTTATGAATGTGTAATTAAGTGAATCAATATCATTTATTGATAAATTTCATGTTTCTTATACCTGATAGATGAGGTGTATATAAAGACAGATTCACCACCTCCAAAATAAAATCCCTTACACACTAGTGTACAGCCTAACAAGTAAATGGTTCATTACAGTTCTGTGTTTTAAGTCTCTCATAAAGATTATAACCTGTGGAAGCAAGAATAACAGTCTAGCCACCTCTGTAAGCACAGCACAAGCCATAAACCATCATACTTTGGTACACATACTTACCACCATCAAGTCCATTCTAGCTCATGACTTACAGGAGAGTAGAACTGGAGCTTTAGATTTCAGAGACTAAGTTTTCGTGGGATTAGAAAGATTTATCTTTCTCCCTTGAGAGGCTGGGGGTCCCTATTGCTGACTTTCAGGTTGGCAGCCCCATGCGTGGCTCACTGTGCCTTCAGGCTTCCCAGCACAGGGTAGGCACATGATCATTGACAAGCGCATGAAGGGATAGATGGAAGCAAGGAAAGAGGAAGTAGATGGAGGAATAAAGGTAAAAGGTATAGCAAGAAAGAATTACATGGGTGAAAGATGAAAGCATGGTGTGCTAAAAGGCCTACATGAAAAGAAAAAGAAAGAAAAAACGCTAATATCAGCAGAGAGTAAGGAAAGGGTGCCTCTCTAGGTGATTCCCAAACTAAACTTTAAAATTTTAACAATGATTGGATGAAAATGGCTAGATTAGAGATGTCTATGAGGTCTTTTGGGGAAATAAATGTTTATGACGGCAGAGAAATCACGTATTTGCTTATTTTTAAAAAAATATCCTGAGGTATCAGAAGTTCAAAACCAAGCAACCATATCAATATGAAGGGGTGAAGATGTAGCAGAGACCCAAAGCCCACCTGCAAGTTAATTGGACAGTCCCTCACAGAGGAGTCACTTGGAAGGGGTAATAAATCCAGGGTGCCGTATAGCTCTGATGAAGCACACAACTATCCTCCAGTTCTTTAATAGTTCCAACCCTTACTCCTATGGTTTTTATTGGTTTTACCTCATTAATCTTGTTAGACTTGTGTCTCTTCATTTGTGTAATTCAGATAGTTCAATGCATGAAAACCAAGATAGTGAGCCTTTCAGAAACAGTCACAGAAGTAATGGTTCCCTGAGGGAGCAGTAAGGGATGAGTGGTGGGGGCAGCAGCTGCTAGCACCAATGACTTTATAACCCCACTCAAGGGGAGAGACCAACAGAATTGTATGTAATTGGATATTTTGACTGGTGTAATATGCTGGTGTAATAAATTAAAATAAGGGTCGCTGGGGGAGGGAAGGCATAATTGGGAGGTAAGATCTGGAGGAGAGAAAGGTATTTGATCATAAAGGTCAGACTCAGACAAGACAGGAATTTGAAATGAAAACAAACCCCTCTGAAGAAATGCCAAAAATCATAAAATTTCTACTTCAAGAATCATCTTGCCAGTTGTGTGGAATATGTTCTGGAGGCAGCTCTGGTCTGGAGAAGAGAGACCAATTAGACCTTTCAACAATGCCCTTGGGCACTAATAACCCGAACAGGGACAGTATGGAGGGAAGAGCAAAGACATGAGCAATAGAGTGAGACTTCCTCTCAGGTGCTTTGGAGAGGTTTTCAGGAGAGACCAGTCCCTGGAGAAGGGCGTCAAGTTTGGCAAGCTAGAAGGGCAGTGAAAAAGAAGATCCTCAACACGAGGAATTGACAAAAATGGGCTAAAACATAAGAGCAATTAGAAGAATGGCAGAGGACCAGACAGTGTTTCCTTCTGTTGTACATCGGGTCACTGTGC